>NC_045799.1:87566663-87739163 GCF_009873245.2 Balaenoptera musculus | reverse complement strand
CCGCGTTATCGGAAACTTTGCAGCGTTTCCCAAGCAGCGCCGGGAAGGCCAGACCGGCAGTGGACCCGGCACCTGCCGCTCGGCCCGGGGTTAGGGCGCACCTGGGGTGCGGGAGCGCCGGCGCCTGGGGGTCCAGCCCTGGTCCAGCCCTCCGGCTCTGGCCGAGGCGCGGGGCAGGGCCCCCACGGGCCGCGCCTGGCGGGCCGGCCGGGAGGCCTTTGTTCGCCGCCCGGAGCCCCCGGGCTCCAAACCACGCGCCGGGCTGCGGGGGAGCGAGCGTGGGCGCCACCGCTAATTGCTGCTGATTTTGTTTCATTAACTTTATTTACTCTTGAACCCCTTAATTGTTTTCCATTTATTTTTAGTAATTTTATAATGCACTAATAATCCCCCTCTGTCTGCGGACGCCTCCGCCCCCGCCTCCTCCCCTCCCTCTCCGGCTCGCTCCGCCTCCCTCCGCGCGGCCTCCAGGCTCCGCGGCCGCGGGGCCGCAGGCGTGGCGTGGCGTGGCGTGGCGTGGCGCTGGCAGCCGGGCGCACCGGAGCCCGGGTGAGCGGGAGCCTGGCGAGGCCGTGGCCTCCCCTGGGTCCTACCCCCGGAGTTCTGCGGAGAGGGTAGCCGGCCAGGACAAAGGCTGGACTCTGCGTCCGAGCCAGAATGGTTCTGATTTGAGCTGCTTCTCCGATAGGAGGGAGCGCAGAGGCCCAGAGAGGGGAAGGGACTTGCCTAAGGTCACACAGCGTTCGGTGTCCGCTCTGGGCCGGGCCGGGGTGGGGTGGACCCGACCAGGCCCTCGCGGCTCGCGCTCCTCCCAGCTCCTCTAGCGGCCTGAGCAGGTCTGCAGAGCGCCCGAGCTCAGGGCTGGGCCGGGCAAGGACTCGACTCACCACCGCTCAGCCCCTTCCCTGGGGAGCCGATGTCCCCGAGGCCCGCCCCCGGGCCCCAGGACCCAGCCCCGTGCCTTGCCGGTTATTAGCTCGAGGGACTGTCCGCGGGCCGCCTCTTTCCTGCTAATTATCACCTTATGAAAAGTGTTTCATTAAGAAACACTGCTTTTGATTAATTATCGACAGAATGCTGACCAGAAAGAAATGAAATTAATCTCTGACCCCGTCTGGGTAACACTGGAAATTCATCACATATCCTTTTAATATTGAAACACAGCGCAGAATTTTAATAGAAAATATTGTTTTTCCAAACCTCCAGTCTTTATTAATGCCCCTGGGCAGGGAATGATATTGCTGGCAATATAGCAGTCTTTGTTCATTTTAAATTTATTAAACATAATGCACTTCATTTTCAAACATTTTACTGTTTCTTTTTAATTTCACTCAGTGTAAGTACAGAATAAAACCTTTTTAAACATTTAAGATATTGAAAACCCATATACGGACATATAGTGGGAACGCTCCGGCCATCAAATAAATTTAAGTAGAAGCAATTGTAATTTTAAGCTCCCAAGTATTATCCCCTTCAGACATTAAGGCAGCATCAGTCACCATCATGTGAAAGTGTGAGAAGAGGCCATGAGGCCCCCTGGCCCCCGGAAGGAGACCTGCCTGAGGGACGGCCCAGCCAAGCAGGGCCCAGCAGCACCTCCAGGCCTCTCGAGTTGCAGGGCGGGCACCAAACCCCCCCCCCATTTCGTGGTCCAAGCAAAATCACTCTTGGAGGTCAGAGTGCTCCTCAAGAGGTAGCCCACCTACCTCCTCTGGCCACTCCACCAAGGACCCACCCTCCCTCCCCAACTGGACACCGGGGCTTTCCTGTATGGGAGGCGGTTCCTGCCTTCCCAAGTCCCTCTCCCCTCACCCACTGCAGCCAGTGCTTTCAGGTCTGCCCTGCTGATGAAGTGGGCACCCAGCAAGTTCCCAAGCCTTGGGGAGGGGGCTCCCCTGAGATCACGCCCAGCCCCCTCCTTCCGGGCCAGAGGAGCTGGGCTGAGGCTCCAACCCTCCATGCCAAACCAACCCCCCGCCCCCCCATAACTCCTGCCTGCCCACATCCCCTTTTCCCGAGGAATCCAAGCCCCGAGTTTAATGAGTCGTGAAGTGTGAGAACTTCCTGAGAGTGCAGCACCCCTGATGCCAATTCCAGATGTGTGTGCTGGCGGGCGGGAGGGGCTGGGCCTCTGGCCTCGAGGATGAGCCACCCTGGTCTGTCCAAAGTGTCCAGGTTCCAGCCATCCGGGCCCTGAATTGGAAAGAGGCAGCCTCTCCCCTGAGAAATTACTCTTTCTATTTCTTGTAGCGCTCCTGGTGCCCTATTTCACGGCACCGACGAACGGAATATTACTTTTAAAACACTATGAAATACCAGGTCCTGTCCTCCGTGCTGTTTCGGGGGAATTCAGTTTTCGCTGACTGGTGAGAAGCCCCCGTGTTTCTTTTGGAGGCTGATGGGTGCCGCCGTGGTAGGAAGAGGATGATTCTCAGGGACTGTCTTGGTGTCCTGGAGCCCGCTGGTGTCCAGGTCACTCAGTGGTGTCCCTTTACCACCTGCCTGCCCCCCGCAGCAAAGGTGTCTTGGATGGGACCGTCCAGTGCACAGCACGTTGTCCCAGGCTGCTTCTGCACTGTTCATTAGCATTCTTTATTACTCAGCAGCTCGAAGCCTGGCCTAGGGAGTGGCTATTTACAAGGTGGTCTCTTACCTGTAACCTGCCCACCTGCAGGACTCTGCCCCCACCCCACACATGCTGTTCGGTGCCCTGATCTCCTGGAGAAGTTACTCCGACCTGCTGGAAACAAAGTTTGCCTCTCCCTTTCCTCTCCTCTCCTTCCGGTGAGCGTACCTTCGGCCAGACCTCCCAGCAGACAACTTTGTTTTCCGGTGCTCGGTGCTCGGTGCTCGTGGTCATGGCTGGGGAAGGCTCTGGAAGAGGGCTTCTTCTGGACAATTTTCGGCCCTCAGTTTGAGCTGAGACCACTGCCCCCTCTGGCTTCTAACCAGTGCAGTAGACAAGAACAGGCAGCTGGGAACAAGAAAAGGGCCCTGGCCCTGAGTTCTGGAGCTGCCCACCTGCCCTGGCCGTACACAGCTGCCCAAGCTGCCATCCCCAGATGCTGGGAGCTGCCAGCAGTGGCGGGGGTCAGGGGGAACCCAAGTGAGCCCCAGGGAGGTCTGTAGGGGCCACACTAGTCTGAGGATACTTTAGGGAGTGTGTGGAGTGGGGAGAGGTGAGGCCTTCCCCAAGTCCATGAACAAGAAAGAAGCTGGGCTCTAGGAACCTGGAAATCACATCAGATTCCCCACTGCTCCCCCCTTACAGTCTTCTGTCTCCCCAGGCTGTTGCCCAGGGCCGCTCTTGGAAGAGGGGAAGGGAGGTGCTGGTGTGACTGCAAAGGCCCAGCTTAGCTTTCTGACTGCCACACCTAGGGGCTGGCCTCCACCCCACCAGGGCAGAGTCCAGGAAAGAACCGCTAGTGAGAGAGGCCTGTAAGTTTCTTTTTTTTTTTTTTCCTGATCCACTTAAACTAAAAACAAACAAGTAAAACAAAACAGGGGCTCTGCTGGGAGGTGCCCAGGCTCCACCCCACGTCCAGCCGGCCCTGGGGACCTGCTTGGCCTCCTGCAGGCATTGAACTGCGGTAGAGGGTCTCCACGCAGGACCCACACCTCGGATTTGGATTTTCGTGGATTTGGGATCCAAGGCCTCCCGGCTTCTGAACCAGGAAACCCTCTCGCCAGGATCTCCACCAGGGATGGAGATCCCCGGGATGGACACCATGCAAAACCCACTCTCGGTGGAGTTTCCTGTAAACAACTGCTCACTAGAGTTAAGACTCTCAAAAAAAAAAAAAAAGATAAAGCGATTTAAAGATAATTAATTGCATTAAACTATTGACTAACTACCTTGCTCAACAGTAATGCATTTAGAGAATATTAAAATCGGAGGAACAATAATAAAATTGACGCCAATTCCCCCAGGGAGGGGGATGGCCAGCAACTTGGATACTTTCCTTAATCTGGCGTAAATAATAACATGTCTGCTGCCCTTCTCTCTCAGGCCAGTTCCCCTATCATTTATTCCAGACTCTAACGCCGGGTTTCATAATTGATATCGGTTACTCAGTGAGTGCTTTTCCATTTGTTCTTGTTATCCGTGATAATTGCAAAGTTCAGCCTCTTTCCGCTGAGTTGAGATTCGGGCTCCCTGGTTGAGGCCTGCCTGTTTGCTCCAGCGCAGCGCCCGCAGCTGGGCTGGAAGGTGGGGGGCTCTGGCTGCCCCCGGGATGGCGTTTTCTCCTTCGTGACAGTTTGTCACAGGTCTCCAGCCCGTCCTGGGACGGCGGTTCGGGCACCTGACGGCAGTGTCTGGACAGTGCCTGGGCCTTCCTCTGACCACCCAGAGCCGGGCCGCCATCCGCTACCCGAGAAGACTCATTCAGCGGCAAACCCAGGGTTGAGAGTCACAGCGACAATCCGTTTTTGTTTGAAAATTGGTGGGTGGAAGTGATGAACCCCAGACAACACCTGGGAAAAAAATCCTGTGGAGCCAGGAGGAAAATTTGGGAGATGGAGGGAAGGGGGGCTGAGGAGGGACGCTTGACTGAGGGGGGCCTGGTGGGGGGAGGGGGGACATATCGGCTCTCAACCCACCTCTTAAACCTCCAGGCCTGGGCACTGGAAGGACACAGACCCCGGCCGGAGCCCTGACAGCCGGTCTGGTCCCTGAGATGACTATTTCGTTATTTATTCACTTATTTATTCATTTATAAGGTGTTTACTTAGCTCCGTGCAGCTGTAACATCTCATTTACAGCGTGGCCTCCGGGCATAGAAAACAATTGGCAACAAAAGAGTAACTCCGGAGAATTAGAGGAAAACACACACACACAACAACACGAGATGGGGGTGGGGTGGAGAGTGCGAGCGAGGAGCCGGGCAGACCGCTGGAAAGACGGGTGGACACGGGGGAGACCCCCAAGAGATCTCCGGGCAAGGGGGGCAGCCGGTGCCGTGCTGAGGGTGGGGCTTGCACGGGGGCATCGTTGGGGGCCCACCCGGGACTGTGTGCGCCCCGGGGTTGCGCACTCGTGCGGGGTTGGCCGGCCGGCCGAGCCTGGGGGCGTCTTTGGAGAGGATGGGACCTGGAGGCGGCGGTGGCCAAGTGGGATCGGACCGCCAGCTGTCCCCGGCCTCCGACACGGCGGTCGCAGAGGGCACTCAGCCCTGCTTCACTATCCCTGGCGGGGCTCCGGCCCGACCTCTCCCAGCCGGTTCCCTGGAGGCCCTTCGTGTCCCGCGTGCCGGCGTGGAGGTCGATGTGGCGCAGACCTCGGACTCGGCGGCCTCCCTGCTGCGCCAACGGCCCTGCCTGAGCTCCTCGCGGGTCCTCGCGGCCGCGGGCGGCAGGGAAACTGAGGCCCGCAGCGCGGAGATGCGCGCCAGGCTGCGAACGCCGAGACCGCGATGGGCCGAGCGGCCGGGAAGGGGCGCAGGGGGAGCGCACGGCGCCGGCAGGGCGCGAGGGGCAGCGAGCGGCGATGGGGCAGATGTGCGGGACCCTCGGGCCGGGACGGCGTGCACCGCGCTGCCCGGGCGTCTCCACGGTGGGGGTCAGTCCGGTCGCCGCACAGAAGGGGCTGCAGCGGGGTCCCCGCCCCCGCGCAGCCGTCAGGGCGCGGACAGGAGGCAGCTGTGACTGTTTAACTGGGAGCCGGTTGCCTGGCAACCCGAGGCGGCTCATTACCGCGGCCACAGTGATTAACCAAAAAAGAAAAAAAAAAAATGGAGACAGAGAGAGGGAGACAGAGAGAAAAAAGAAAAAAGAAAAAAAAAGGGGGGGGGAGAAAAAAGTGAGGAAGGAAAAATAGGGGGAAAGCAGGACTGTGAAAGTAAAATGGATTATTTAATTAGCTAATTGATAATCAACTTCTTTTTAATTATTCACTTAATTTAAAAAACGTGTCACTATAACACTGCCCTCACCGAGCCGTCGACGCACTGGCAGGGTTTTCAAAGCCGCCTCTCCCCCCCCCCCCCCCCCCCCCCCCCCCCCCGACTCCAGCGCCAGGCAACTTCCTCTCCCTCTGGCGGCATCCCCAGGAGGGGGCGACTGAGAAATAGTCTCCCACTGCCAGGACGACAGCACCGACCGAGGTCCCAGAACTTTCCAGAAGAGCCCTGGGTGCTCTTCCTTTGGCGCCTTCCCTTTGCCTCCTCCGCAGCCTCGGCTCCCCACGTTCAGGCGCTGTGTTAGGCGCTGAGGGGTGCTGGACGGCTGTCCCTGACTCTGTCCACCTGGTGCTCTAGGGCGACAGGCAGGCAGGAACCCTGTGGACGGACAGGCCCTAAGGAGTGGACGGCGCCTGGGAAGATGACAGCAGGGGACGTCTGCTGGGGACTCAGTTCATCACCTCGGCCTCACTGGCTGTGGGCAGGTGTCCCCGCCGCCGTCTTCATTTTAAGGAGAAGAAAGGGAGGCTGACTTCACAGGGCAATTCGAGGCGCAGCCGAGAGTGCGGGGATGAGGGGGTGGGGGAGTGGGCGCAGGCGGCCGGAAGGGGGCGTGGACTGAGACAGGTGGCGGCTGCCCCCCCGGGCTGGGAGGCCAAACAAGGGAGGTCTTGATCTGACTTGAATCTCAGAGACTGGCAGAAGGCTAGGGAGGAGGTTGTAGGGTCCCCGCCGCCCTTCAGCACGTGCTCCCTCCCCCCAACTCCCACGACTGCTGGGACCCGCAGCCCAGGCCCTCGCGCAGCATGGCCCCGGCCGAAGGGAGCTGCCCCAAAGACATGCCCCTTTCCTGGGGGCTCCACACCAAGGACAGCTTCACTGCCGGTACAAAGGCCGCCCGGGCCTGCGCTGGGACACTCTGAAGGAGGACAGCTGAGGCCTCTCCCTCACCCAACCCGCCTCCCCACCAAGCCTCCAAACGCAGGCTCCGATTTTGCTTACCTGGTCCCAGGGCAGCCGCCCAGGTGGAGGTGTGAGAGGGGCCGAGCAGACAGGACCTGCTGATGAGCTGGGCTGCATAGGGCAGGCATCGAGGAGGATGGGCTGCTGGGTCTCTGGAGCCGGGGCACCGCGGGGCAGGCGCTTCCCAGATCCTGACCTCGTCTCCCGGTCCTCTCTTCCTGGGGTCCTTCTTCTCTCAGATTCTACTCTCTCCCTCTCCCTTCCTTCCCGCCTCTCTCTCAGGCCCTGAGCCTCGGTCCAGCCTCTCTGGGATTCCTTCTCACTCCGGAAAAGCCCGAAGCAGCCGCTTCACTGGGGGCGGGAAGGCGGGGCCAAAGGGAAGGCTGCCCCTGCCCCAGAGGACTCTGTCTTGACCTTGCCCTTTGCTCTCTGGGGACTGGTGACGGTAGAAGGGCTGCTGCTGGGCTTGGGGGACACCAGCTGGGACACCAGCGGCCACTGAGACCCGCGGACCCCGGCAGGATCGAGGCCCGGCCTGAGGCAGGAGGGGGCACGTGCTTAGCCTCCCCCCTCCGCTTCCTCCCACCTCCACTGCCCCAGGGAGAGTAGAGGGACCAAAGGAAGCCTTGGAAGAGCATGACCAAACCTAAGGGGTCCTTATGCGTCCTTGCAGTTTCACTGGAGCAACTGGGCTTCCAGGGAGCGAGGCTTTAACTAGAACTTGGGGGGAGGGAATGAGGGAGAGCACGGCAGTAATACTGGGGTCTGCTTCTAGCCTTCGGTGAGAAGGCCTGGATTGGAATGCGCTGCCCTTAACTCCACCCTCCTCTCTTGAGACAGGCAGGGCGAGTCCCAGGAGGGGCGTGACCAGGGAGGGGGCGGGTCCCTGGAGGGGCGTGTCCCCGGAGCCTCTGGGGCAGGGGGAGGGGCTTGGCTGGTTCACAGACACCCAAACCCCTTCATCTCTGTTAGTTGTGCGTCTGCGGTTCTGAGAGTCAATTCCAGCTATCAAAGCTGTCCTGTCTGCGAGAACATCTTAGCCAGCTTTGCAGAGGCTAACTCATCATGCACTTAGAGTTTCAGGGGTGGAAGGTCCTCCTTCTCCAGTCGATTCCATTCTATCCACCCATGCTTTTGTGCCCGGAGGCCCACACCGCAACCATCTTCAGACTCCAGGAGACACTGAGAACTGGTCAGAGAGGAGTGTTAATATGTACCCGGGGTACTTCCCTAGTGGTCCAGTGGCTCAGACTCCATGCTCCCAGTGCAGGGGGCCGGGGTTCGATCCCTGGTCAGGGAACTAGGTCCCGCATGCCGCAATGAAGAGTTCACATGCTGCAACTGAAGATCCCGCATGCCCCAACAAAGACCCGGCGCAGCCAAATAAATAAATAAATAGATAGATAAATATTTTTTAAAATATACCCAGGATTTAGTTAGGAATGCTAAAACATTGGGACACAGAAAGGACTGTCATGAGAGAAGTTTATACATGGATCCCTACAAACAGGAGGCTGGCACACCACGCAGGGCCAGGTGGGGAAGCACCAGGGAGGGGTGGTGGGCGGCGGGGTGGGTGGGGGGGAGAGCATGACCCAGAGCCTTTATTGGGGTTTCCCAGGGAAGGAATGGGCGACATAGGGTAGACAAGTTTGAGCAAGCTTAGGACTGGCTACTTTGAATACTATGGGCTACGGGGCTGTCCCTAGCTGTCTGTGCCGGCCCTGGGTGATGGGGCAGAGGAATCCTGCGAGCTGGAGGGGAGGTGGTGCGAGTGCAGGCTCCGGATGGCTGGGCTTGCCTTTGAAAGGCAAGGCCCTGGGGAGGGTCGTCTTCTGGCTCTGGGATGGGCAGTGTTTCCCAGTCAGGCCCCAGATGCCAGGAGCGTCAAGAACACAAGAAATAAGAAAACACCTTTTGTGCACATGGCCCCGCCCTCCTGGAACTCTGGTGGGGGAGGGAGGCCAATGGTTCAAACCTCTTTACCACCCACTGGGCCAAACGCAGGGAAGGATGAGGGCCAGGCAGGAGCCCAGGGCTGGACGGCCCAGCTGGGGACACAATGTGTGAGGTGGACCTGAGCGCCAGCCGGGCTGCTCAGAGCCATAACCTTGACACCCGGGCAAAGGGTGCACAGCTGAGCGCTTCTCAGGGCCTGTCCTCAGCTGTCCCAGAAGCGGGGCCCTGCCCAGTGCCCTGCCTGCTCCCTGCGCGAGATCCTAGGGTGTCCTCACGGTGGCCCAGGGGGCTGGTGAGGGCAGCCACTCAGGGTCGCTTTGCCCAGCGGGCAGCGGCAGCTCAGAGGTTAGCAGAACTCAGATGGGGCTCAGTGCTTTCTGGGCAGTAGCCTGGCCCGCTGAGGGGAGGGGCGGGGGGGTAGGGAGCCGTGGTGGTGGGAGCCATCTGTGAAGTAGCTGGAGGTCCGCTCCCCTCCTCTGCAAGGGGGCAACCTCAGGTCCCCACCAATCACTGGGGTGTCCCCACCGCTGTTCCCCGGCCTCGTCAGAGCCCCGCAGGGCTGAGTCCTCCTGGAGAAAGCTGGAGGGGGCTCAGATTTGACTTCCCACCACCCGACGTCACCTCCCTCTGAGCTGGATTCTGGGTTGTGACTCGTGCTGGGTACTAGGTGCCTCCTCTGAAAGCCAAGAGGTGGGGGCTGAGCAGCATGGGAAGGCCCCAGCCTGGCTTCCTTGGGCAGATTAACCTCTCGGATTCCTCCTGGGGTGGTGAGGATTTAGGGCGAAAACGTATGTTATGGCCTGAATTGTCCCCTCAAAATCCACATGTTGAAGCCCTAACCCCCAGCACCTCAGAAAGTGACTGAATTTGGAGGTGGGGTCTTTAAAGAGGTGACTAAGGTAAGATGGGGTCACTAGGGTGGACCCTACTCCGATAGGACTGACGTCCTTGTAAGAAGAGGAGATAAGGACGCAGACACGCACAGAGGGATGACCCCAGGAGGACACAGGGGGAAGACGGCCGTCTGCACACCAAGGAGCAAGACCTCAGGAGGAACCAGCCCTGCCAATACTTTGATCTCGGGCTTCTGGCCTCTAGAACTGAGATAGAATACATTTCTGCTGTTTAAGCCCCACCCAGCCTGGGATATTTGTTACAGCAGCCCTAGTAGACTAATACACCTTATAGTACAGGGTGGGCACAGGCCTGACGTAAAGGAAGTGCCCACTATTGGCAGCTGTGATGGTGAGTCTCACTGGGCCCTGGGTGACTTGGGGGCAGGGATTCTGACATCCCCCCGGCTCAGCATCCTCACTGGGGAAGTTGCTCCCTCAGGGCCTCTCCAAGGCTTGGGGACAAATCTGTTCCCCCGGGATACTAATGCCAGGGCAACCCTTAGCCTGCCCTGGGACTGAGCAGCCCAGTACAGAGGAGGGGTCTCCCTCCCCATGTTTCCTGGGGAGGAGCCCAGGGGCTCTGGGCAGGGCTCTGGGCTGGGCTGTCAGGAAGCCCGAAGACATCTCCATCCAGGAGACGCTCCTGTTGCTTGGGGCAGGAGGAGAGCCTTGGCGTGGCCTTGGCCGTGGTTTCTGCAGAGGGAGGCTGGCATGGGAGACGGAGGGCCGCTCCCAGCTTTTAGCTGCAGATTTATGTAAATATGGATTATGGAATTTGGCCCCAATTCTGATTCCCCGTTCCTTCATCCCTGCCCTGGAGCATACTGGGCATTGGCGCCCGTTGGCGGGTGGATTTCTGTGGCCTTTCAATGAGCAGCATTTAATTCTCGGGCAAATGTCTACTTATCTCACCGTGCGGTGGGCTTAGGCATTGGCAGCGACTGCCCGGCTTAGCCTGCAGGGGGTGGAACGGAAGGGGTGTAGCCGGGGCACAGAAGGGAGCGTCCTGAGCCTCACCTGCGGTTTCTAGGGCTTCGTGGGGACAGTCCCACGCAGCCTCTGGGGCAGCCGGGTCGGCCTTTCCCTGCCCTGTGACTCTGAGCGGGTCCCTTTGATTTCTGTTCCAGCTTCCCCATCTGAGGAGCCAGGGACAGGGGCCTGTCCCGCAGGGTGGGGACAAGGCTAGTGAGCCCGTCAGCTGGAACCGGCCTGTATCACCTCTGGTTTAGAAAGACGCAGGAGACGGGCGTGCGTTAAGCTAAAACTCAGGCGACGAGCCTGGTCAAGCCTCCTGCACCCCCTCTTCCCCAACAAGCAAGGAGCTGGCCTGCTGGGAAGGCTCTGGTCTGAGCAGGCTGCCACCAGGAGGACGGGGAGTGGGCCCCCGCGGCCTCCTCGCCTCCTCAGGGCTGGAAGTTTCCGTTTAACCAGCACCGCCAGGTTTGCGTTGTTGTCGGCTCTGATCCCGTGTCCCGAGCGCTCGTTCCGTGGCCGAGCCCAGCCTGCCCAGCACCTGCGAGACCCAAGCTCTGCTCTGCCCCCCGAGGCCTGAGGTCCTCCAAGGGGCAGGTGACCACTGTACCCTTGTCTTCTGTCTTCCCCATCCGTCCCCTTCTCCTTCCGGTTTCAGAGCCACAAGAACCACAAAATTAGTTCTAAAATATTACCCCTTCATGCCACTAATCCCTCACTCCCTTAATTAAGTCAATGGTAGCCTAAATTGTTCTAAACATCTTTGGGGGGATTATATATTTTAATCATCATTATCCAATGAATATTTGATTATATAGTCATCGTATAATCAAGAGTAAAAATTATAATCCAAAAAAAGGCATTTAATAACACTTTAAGCGACTGGGTGTTTGATAAAGGGCATTAGAGGATTAGGTGCCGGATTGAAGGACAGGGCGGAGCTCCCAGTCAAGGACTTGAGCTGTCGGTCTACTTTGAAAAATAAGACCCCAATCTGAACAAAAAGGAAAAAGAACCCAGCTGTTGTGTTTTTCCCAACCACACCTGTTTCTTGACTAACAAGGCGCCTTATTTGAACAGCTGCTTTGGAAATGATTTCTACAAATATCGTCAGGGTTTGGGTTTCGGCAGTTTTGTGGGAGCCCTTGGTTGGCTGATGAGATGCTGCAAGGTCTTCTGGCCAGTCTGTTAGGATTGGATGGCGATGGGCCTCAGGGGTGGCTGCCCCGGTCCCGGTTCTTGCCCGTGAGGCCCCACCCACTGCCAAGTTTAACGGAGCACCTTGCAGCTCCCAGGGAGCCCAGGGGTGGAGGGCAGGCAGCAGCTTGCTGCTTGCCAGCTGTGTGGCTTAAGGCAGATCGCTTAACCTCTCTGTGCCTGGGTTTCCACATCTGTGAAATGGAGAGGATAGAAGGACCCGGTAGGTTTGTGGAGCGTTAAGTGTGATAGTGCTAAGAAGTGCATGGACAGCTCCTGGCCCGTGGTTAGCCCTCGGCGAGCATGAGCTGCTATACATAGTTTGAAGGGGACACTAGAACTATCCCCCCACCCCGTGATCTAAAAGGCACTCAGGTGCGACTTCCCGGGGCACCCAAGGGTGTCTCCCTGTCAGTCTGCCTTCCTCAGGGTCACAGAATCCCATGTGATTGGAGGGGGGTCTCCCAGTGGGACTGGAAGGGGGTCTTCCAGGTCACTGAGGCCAGCCTTCTCCATTTAAAGAAGGGGAAACTGAGGCCGGGAGGTGGGTTGGGGAGCAAATCGGGGCTAGAAACTCACATCTCTAGGCTCCAAGTCAACTTTCTGGCAGGCGCCCCCCGAAAGCTTAATTCACACCTGGGAGCTATTTGCTGCATGACATTTCGTGCGGTGGGAAGGAAGGGGGAGTGCCCAGCAGCGTGCCAGCCTCGGGGGCACCAGCCCTGCCCCAGGGGAGCTGGACAGATCGGTCCAGAGCCCACCTCCTCCCGCGGGACCGGCTGGGAGGGCGGCGGGAGGCGGGGCAGGCGGCAGCTCCTGCGGGCGGCGGGGAAGTGGACTCAGGGTTAGAACTTGGAGGCCGCTCACAGAGGATAATTTCCACCTTCATTCCCCTCCAGTCGTTTCTCACATTTGTTTTTTTCTGATAAGTAAACAAATCTATCTGTGTGCATTATAAGAAATCTGGAAAGTGCAAATATGGAACAATAAAACAAAAAAGAACCCACCTGTAACTTTCTGAGTTGTAGATCCGATTTGGTTTAAAATCCTTTGTCTAAAATCCATCCGTGGGTTCCTGATCACTATAGGATAAGGACTGAGCATTCAAGGCCCCTTTACACACTGAGCTCCAGAGGCCCTTCTGCACCCCTGTCCGGCAGGCATCTGGCCATGTTAAGTCACGCCCCTCAGGCCACGTTTGCTGCCTTGGAAGCTCTTCCTCCTTTCCCCGCCTGCCTGGCAAACTCCTATTCATCCTCTAAGGCCCCATGCAAGTGCCCTCTCTTCCAGGAAGCCCTCTTGATCCCCTCAGGCAGGACCGCTGTCTTCGTTATCAGTCCCTATTGCTATGATTGCATCTGTCACGGGGTTCAGGCCAGCCCTGCGCCCACACACGGCCAGCGTTCCACACCTGAGGTTGCCCGACAAGCCCATCTTACAGATGAGGACACCAAGGTCCGAAGGAAGGGCATCCATTTGTGCAGGTCAGCCTGGCTGGACCCCTGGCCTCTGGCTGCCCTGGCTCAGCCGCCTTCCCGCACATCCTGAGCTCTGTGACAGGCATCCTCGGGGCTGGCTGCTCAAGGTGACCTCGGCCAGCCCCTGCCACTGGGCTGGGCCCATGTCCATCACCACTTACATGTTCTGGGAAGCCTCTCCCTGCCTGGCCAGCGCCCCTGGGCACCTGGTCCTCAGCTGCTCCCAGAGCCACTGACGTGGGGGATGCCGGGAGGCCCTGCCTGGCCCTCAGCCTCCTGCTGTGTCTGTGTCACCAGAGGGGCCAGCAAGATGTCCTGAGTCCCCTCCACCCACGTCTGCTGGAATCATTCGAGACAAAGTTACTGTGCAGGTGTTGAGCCAATTTTCTGAGTGAAACGTCTGTCATTTAACTCGATGACACTGTGGGGACAGCACTTCAGAACAATCTCGTTGTGTTTAATTTATTTTCTTCCAAGTCTGCAGCGAGAGGGGCAAGTTGCTAGGTGCTCCAGGTGCTGAAATGGGGCTCCTGCCGCGTGAGGAAGCCCTCGCCCCAATGGGAGAACAGGCCCACCCTCCGAGCGACCCTCCCGGGGGCTCCCATCTGCAGATGGATTTGCTCCTCTTCAGAGCAGCCTGGGGCCACCGTGGGAACGCTGTGGACCACCTTCCTCCGCCCCCTGGCTCCCCAGGCCCCAGTGACAAGGGGCTGGCCGGGGTCAGAGGAGACTCGCTCATCCCCCAGCCGGGGCCTCTGCTCACCCACGTCTTTTACCCCTGTCCTCCCAGCACCCAGAGCCTGAACCTCCCCCCAGGCTGGTCCTCTGGGAGCCGTGCACCCCTCCTCCAGAGTGAGGACGCTGCTGAGGGAGTGCTCGTCTGGGCATCTGTCCCCAACCCAGGGATGATAGTGAACCCACCTTTAGGGGCACTGGCACGTTTAAAAGCCCTTTCCAGGCCTCATGTCCCAGCGGCCCTGAGAGCCTGATAGAGAAGGAAGCAGAGACTCAGAGAGGTTCAGACACTTGCTGGAGGACACACAGCTGGGCAGCGGCTGAGCAGGATCTGAGGGCAGATGCCTGTGACACTGCGGCTGGACCCTTCTCACTCTGCCTGCCTGGTACCGAGGGGCCTTTACAGGCCGTGGAGGAGGGGCAGCTTGGGGCTGGACAAGGCTGCAGGGTGAAGTGGTCCCTGAGCCAGGCCCTCACCCTCATCCATCTTGCCTCTGGCAGGGGCAGCTCTGCTCATCTGAAATAACAAGCCCCTGTCCACCGCCCAGCCCCGTGAGGTGGCACAGGTACCCTACCCCATTCACAGATGAGCCCTGAGGCTCCTGTGGGGTGGAGTCTGCAGGGGCGGGGCTTGCCCAAGTCTGCCCGGCCAGAGACCTGGGGTCCCGGAGTCACAGCCGTGGGCCTGGGGCCGTGGTGTTTGGGGCTGCTGGGGGGTCCCGGGCAGTCCTGTGACAGGGGGTGCCTGCACATTGGGGGCGGTAGAGAGACACGTGTGGGGGTGAGGGTGCAGGCCAGCCCCCGGCAGGTCCCCTGAACTCCTGTCTCTCGGGCCCGGGCTCGGCACACCTGCAGGCCAGGGGCTCATCCTGGATGGCCCAGGATGGTGGGGAGGGAACTTCTTCCCATCCTGGCTTTGCCACTAACTCTCGTGGGGTCGAAGGTTAAGTCCTGCACCCGATCAGAGCCTCAGTTTCCTGGTCTTATGTCTCTTCTGCATATGTGGATGCACAGTTCCGGGATTTCCCCCGTTGCTGTGGAAACCCCTCTCCCTTCACCCTCTGGGGCTCTTGGGACCCAAGACTGTGCTGGACCAGCCTGGAGAATATCCCTGTGGCCCCAGCCGCAGAAGCCCCCAGGCCTGGGACCTGCCAGGGAGCGAGGCACTGCCCCGTGCAGGAGATGAAGCCGCTGGAGACGGCGGGGCGGAAGTAGGGGGGCAGTGAGGGGTGCCAGGCCTGCCAGGACATAGGGGAAGGAGCAGGGCTGTGCATCCGGGACCCCCTGGCCTCACCTGGATGCGCCCACCGCCCCCTCTGCTCTGTCTTGGCATTTCTTATCTGAGACCCCCCCATCCTGGGAAGGCAGGGGCGGGGCAGCTGGAATCACACCCCTGGTGTCACCAAGCGCATGCCTTGTACCCAGTAAATATTTGTTGCGTCAAATTGGAAGGGAGTCATGCGGGGGGTATTAGGACAGGAGATGCACTGGGTGTAGGGCCGGATGAACTTTAACCCTTCCCCACCTTCTTCTGCCAAAGACCTGGGCTTTGTGGGAGGGGCCCCCTTACCTCTCCTGGGCGCCCTCTGGAGGGGCCCTCTCCCGGGGGACCCTCAGGAGGCTGGCTGAGGGCCGGGGTGAAGAAGAGAGGCCCACCTGGGGTCTACCAGACAGCTGAGCCCAGACGCCTTCTGAGAGGGGCAGGTCGAGGTGCAGGAGAGCGGAGCTGCTGGGCCCCGGGCGAGCCGGGCTTCCCTTCCCGGTCTCCCCGAGCTCAGCGTCCGACCGGCCACAGGCGAGCGAGTGATGTACGCGGGGCATGCGGGAGCCACGCGGGCAAGCTGTTTCCTCCTGGCCGCTTATGTTTGATTGGAAGGATTGGTCTCAGCCCGGCTGAGCCGGCCCAGGGCGCAGGCCCCTCCCGGCATCGTCTCCCATCAAGCGGCATGAATAATTTAGTCTCTGATTAAAAGTGAGGTCAAGCCATGAAAAATGTCTGGCCATCCGGTGGCACCGTGATGCATTAAATTGCTGGCAGATCCGAGATGGGCGGGCAGGGGCCTCCGGTTTACACACCAAACTTTCCAGGCCTTGGCTCACCATGCAGGCAGCGGGGTCCACCCCGGTGGAGAGACGTTGTGGGCTACCCAGAGAGCCACACCCAGCCCCAGGGTCAGCCCCGCTCCCTGATCCCACCTCCACCATTGTCCCCTGAGGGGCCCCCTTCTCTCCAGCCCCCCACCCTGCGTTCCCCAAACACACCAGCTCCGTCCTCCTGTAGGTCTACATGTTCTTTCTGGAACATTCTTCCCCCAGCTATCTGCCTGGCTTGCTTCCTCACTTTCCTCACTCCATTCAGGCCTCAGGTCAGATGTCACCTTGCCTGTCCCTCTGCCCACCAACCCCCAGCCCATTCGCTCTGTACCGCCTTCCTGCCCCTGGTTTCTCGGTAGCACTCTTAGTGTAACAGTTTATATTCAGTCGATGACTCAATCGTTTTGTCTGTGTCTCCAACTAGAATACCAGGGTTGGGCTTCGCCTGGGTCTCCTGTATCCCCAGCATTAAGGACAGTGCCTGGCACACAGTGGCAGTGCGGTGACGGCTGCTCACCTGGGGACAGGGAGGTGCTGGCCAGCTCCATCTCCCTCTCTCCTCCTGCTCAGCAGACCCAGGAGACAGGCCTGTGGCCCCTCCCCCTCAAGTCACGTCTGATGCCGTGCGCCGCCCCTCCGCCCCAGGACACTGAGGTCTGATGGGTCAAGGTTGATGGAACGGCTGACGGCTGGGCAGCGCTGCCCGGGGGGCCACCAGCTGGGGGACAGTATGGAGGGGCAGAGGCTGTGGGGGGCCTAGATCCTGACACCCCCCCGTGCCCTCCTTGGGAGGACAGCAGTCCTAGCAGCCGACCCCAGGAGGCGCTGCTCTGTCCTCATGTCCCAGCAGGCCAGACCCTCGCCTGGGAGTCCTCAGTTGTGAAGCACTCACTGCCCACCCCCCCGCCCCCCCGCCCCGTGGTGGCACCAGGAACGTTCCCACTTTCCAGAGGGGAAAACTGAGGCCCAGAGAGGTTGGCTTCCTTGCCCAAGGGCCCCCAGCCGGTCAGGGGCAGGAGCTGGTGTGGGCGGGGGTGGCCCCTCCCCAAGTGGCCGTGGGAGCGTGGCCAGTGCTGGGCCCCTCTGGGCCTCAGGGCCCTCTTCTGCAGAACAGGCAAGCTGCAGCTCAGGCCGGAGACCGCCACGCTCCTGTCAGGCCCCAGCCCACCCCGCTGGAGGTTCCAGAGTCCAGGGTGGCGCTTGACTCAGACGTACCTCCCACCCTGGGGCTGCTGGCGCTCAGGGCCGCGGAGGCTGGGGGCCTGGCTGGGACATACCTGCCCCAGCGCGGGCGACCAGGCTGTGAGCCCGCCCGCCCCACAGGGGGGTGAGTGGTGTGTCCCAGCTGTGCCACCGACTAGCCCGGCGCCCTCCCTGCCAGCGGATCTCTGGCTCCCAGGTTGGATCCTGGTTTGTCTTTTCCGAGTGGAACCGGTGAGGGGAGGGGGGCACCGTTGGCCCTTGGGTAGCAGATTAAAGATGGATATTTTTTGTTTGTTACAATCAAGACCTCTGATTTCAGTTTTATAAATTTTTAAAATATTAATTATATTTTGGAAAGTGTGCCGAGGTGAATGCATTAGCCGCTGCTCCCTGCTTAGATGGCAGCTCTGCTGTCTGGCCCAGATTAGCTGCTGAGGAGGAGGTTGGGGCATTTTAATCCACCTTGTTAAGTTATTAAATTTTCTTTATTTACATACGGATCCCACTTTCATTAGCATTGTAACAGGTACTCATTAACAATTTATCATCCGGGAGGCGGAGGGAGACAACAGCAAGAGACACATTGCTACAAAGTTTACTCTTAATTACAAGGAGGCGGGCTCTGAGGGCAAAAGGAGGCTGCCGCCTCCTCCTGCCTTCCCACCCTTCCCGCCCTTCCCGCCCTTCCCCTCCCCCTCATCCCCCCAGAGCCTTCCAGAAGCTCAGGGTCTGCTCGCTCTGGTCAACCTGAGCTTCCCGGGGAGCAGCCTTTGGGAGTGCAGCTCGGTCTGTGCACTGGGGCAGGCGCTTGACCCGCGGGCCGTGGCCCCCAAGCCCCTGAGGGGTGGAAGGAGCAGGGCCCAGAACCAGCCAGGGCCCCCATTCCCCACCCAGCAACGACTTCACCTCTAGAAGCCTCCTTGACCTCCCCTCCAGGGTCTAACCATGGAAGGGTGGTCTGCGGGATTACCTGGGCTGGCAAGACGCCTGCTCGTTCAGGGTGGGGTGGGAGGGCCCGTTCAGGGTGGGGTGGGAGGGCCCGGAGACGAGCTGGACCCCTCGCCTGCCTTCCGGGAGGGCTCAGGGGAGCCGTGGGTACAGGAGGGGCTGGGGGTGCAGTGCCCTCTGCAAAGGGAGGACGTGGCGGTCCTCTCACCCTTCCCACGGCCCCCTGAGGCCGTGCGTGTGAGCTGGGCGTGGTGTGAGGGCTTGAGGGGCTCTTGGCCTGCGACTGCCCTGGCTGTTGGTCAGGCTTTGCCGAGCACCTCCTCGGGACCCCCTGGGGGGCGTGCCATTAGCAGGCTGGTTTTCGGAGCCCTCAGACTCTGACTGTCACAACTTTTTTTTTTTTTTAAATTTACATGTTTTAAAGGAATTTTTTTTTTTAAATTTTACTTATTTATTTATTTATTTATTTATGGCTGTGTTGGGTCTTCGTTTTCTGTGCGAGGGCTCTCTCTAGTTGTGGCAAGCGGGGGCCACTCTTCATCGCGGTGCGCGGGCCTCTCACTATCGCGGCCTCTCTCTCTGCGGAGCACAGGGTCCAGACGCGCAGGCTCAGCAATTGTGGCTCACGGGCCCAGTCGCTCCGCGGCATGTGGGATCTTCCCAGACCAGGGCTCGAACCCGTGTCCCCTGCATTGGCAGGCAGATTCTCAACCACTGCGCCACCCGGGAAGCCCTGTCATGACTTTTAAGGCCGCTGAAAGCAGGGACCCATGTCCTTCTTCTCACAGTGGCCAACGTGAGGGCAACGTGTGTGCCGCCCCCTCCTGATGCCCTGTCCCCCAGCCAGGTGCCGGGGTGCTGGTGAGGGGTCTGGAGGGTCCCTCGGCAGGAAGGACACAGTGGGCTGGAGGGAGGAGACTTGTGGACAGCTCGTGGCCAGCCCTGTAGGAGGTCAGGCGGGGCGTGGGGCGGGCAGCACCGCACTGGGGGTCTGCTCAGCTGCAGGAGCCGGGTTCGGGGGGCGTTGCGTGCTGGCGGTGGCCTCTTGGGAGTGGCCGGCAGGAGCCCACACCCCGCGGGCCAGGCCTTGGCTCTTCTTACCTGCCTCTCCCCGTCCCCTCTGCTTCCCCTGTGTCCCCAGGGGCTGGCGCGAGGGAGCCGTTGGCCAGTGCTGCCCGGCGGAGCCTGGCCCACCTCCTCCCCGCACAGGGGCTGCTGGAAATTAGCCCTCGTTCTCAGCAGTAACGTGGCTGTGCCCACACCTGGACGAGAGGGCCGGCCCAGCGCACCTGGCTGCACCTGTCCCCCCAGGTGTGATGGTGACGCCCACCCCCAGCCACCTAACGATTTCCCAGAGTCTGCTTGCAGGGCAGGGGCTTCTGCAGGGCCGGACGGCCCCGCCTCTCCAGCCGCCTTCGGTAATCGCCTTCCCTCACACACCGCTCCTTTAAAACATATTTCCAGGGTGTTTTTCACGGATAGGGCTTTTAATATTCATCTCAGTGCTGACAATTTTTCCTGCCTTGTTACGGGAGCCGGTGTCCATTTTTCTTTGTATCTTTGGACAGTCAGTTTATTCGGAGCCACTTAAAGCCTCAAAAGTGATTCTCTTTTATAATTTGAGAAGTTTCATGGGCTGAACATCAAAGTGATTGCCGGGACTGTTTCCCTGCTTCCTGTGCTCCTTCCCTCTGCCGCCCTTGACAGGTCCCCCTGCCACTCTCAGGGGCCACCCCAGCCTGGGTGAACCCCGGCTTTGTCCCGGGATGGGTGCGTTTAGTTTAGAGTTCCGGACGGTGGCGAGGACAGGGGAGGGCCTCTTGGCTCAGAGGTTCAGGCCTGTGCTGATTGCTGCCCCATCTCCAGCCCGCGAGGCCCATCTAGGGCCTCAGTTTTCTCATCTTTAAAATGGGTGTCTTGGCTCAGAGCAGGGCCATCGCTCGGGTGCCCACAGGTACCAGGCCAGTCTGAGGGGGTGGGGCTGGCTGAGTGTGTCTGCCCGAAGAGAGAGCCGTCCATTCAACAGCACTGATTGAGCACCTACTGTGTGCCAGGTGCTGTTCTAGGGGCTGGGGTGCAGAGGCACCAAACAGGCCAAAACCCCGTCCTGGTGGGTTTCATTCATGTGGACGATACTTCTTTTGGTGACAGAGAAACACAGGGTCTGGGGGAGGGGTGGGGACCTGAGAGCAGTTCTAAAGGGTACAACTGCCCTTAGGGGCCCCTTGCCTCCTTCTGGGAGGCCACCCAAGGTCACCCAGCAGGTAAGTGTCAGGGCTGGGGCTGGACTTGCTGCAGGGACATCCCGGATTCCCTCTGGGTCCCCAGGGGCTGGCACCAGGGAGCCGACAGCCGGCCTGGCCCAGCCTGACCCTGGTCACCACCTCTCTGCTGGATGGGGCTTGGGTGGAGGGGGGCAGTTTTACCGAGTGGAGGCTCACAGTTGCCAGAGGTTTGGGCTTTCCAGAGAAGCTGGAAATCTAGATTAGCTGATGAAGTCTCCTGATTTCCAAATGTTGGCAACTATTTCCAAAATGTTACAAAAACAATACCACACAGGCCGGATATCTGTTGGCAACGTTCAGCCTATAGGCTCAGTGTACAAGCTCTGGTCCCCACGAAGGAATTGTTGTGTTTTCACTCTTTCATGAGCAAGTGTCTTTGGATGTCGTTAACCACAGATTGTCTGACAAGAACATGCCTGTCGCTGTTATTTGTCGCGTCAGCCGGGCTCGCTGTGATGCCGTTGGGTTCCACCACGAGCGCCCTGGTAGGGCACCAGGGTGGGGAGGGCCCAGGACCGTCCTGCCCCGGATGGCAGGACGCTCCCGGCTGTCATTTCCTCCCTGCACCCCTGCCTTCGCGGGGACTGTGCCCCCTCACGCCTGACGGCACCCACTTCTCCACATGCTGCCACCACACTGGTGGGATTTTATAACGTTTGCACTTTCAGCCGCAGCAAGATAGATGGGCACAATTCCCCCGTTCCCAGACTGGGGACATGTGGCCTGGCATATGGGGGCCAGCCTACGCGGAAAGCCACAGGTTCCTCCCCAGGCAGCGAGCCTGCCCACCCGAATTCCACTTCGAATGGGGCCTCCCGTTCCTGCACAGACAGCTGGTGAAGTATCACATGCATTACAATATTTTTACTTATAATAGAGGAAGTAATAAAAATACACATTTGAGTAGCATATTGCTGTTCTAAAGGGGCTGGGGAAACCTGGGGAGAGACTTGAGCTTTTCTATAAATTCAGAGCCAAAATGAAGCCCAGGCCGGGGCTGTGGCTGGTGGCTGCAGCCCGGTGGGTGGGCACCTGGGGCCGATGCCGCCACACCAGAGCCACGTGTGGCCAGCAGGCTTGGGCCCTGTTTATAGGTGACTACGGCAAGTCTGGTCCTTAGTACGTCTGACCTCAGTTTTCCCACCTGTGAAGTGGGATCACCTGCTTCCTGATCTTTAGGGGTCATGCAGCCCTCGGAGGCTGGAGACCCCTTAAGGAAGCTGGTGAGAGCTGAGGACCCTGGCTCCCGAGATGTGACAAGGGACATTTTGAGACAACATCAGGGTGTTCTTGAGGCCCCGGATGTGACGTAATCACGCACGAGGGCGCCCTGGTGAGCTCTAGGACTTTATCTCACTGGCTACGGCTATTACCTGGCTTACACCCATTCTGTGGATGAGAAGCTGAGGCTTCCTGGGGAGAGGGATTGTCTGAGGCCCCACAGAGTCAGGGCATGGCCGGCATTCCTGCCTCCTGTCTCTCTGATCCCAGCATCCCAGACCCTGAGGCTGGTCAGCCACCCAGCGGGTGATGTGGAGGAGCTCTGAGAACCCCACCGTCCTTTCCTGCAGTCTTTGCTGGGACTTCGGGGATCGCTGGAGGATTTGGATGAAACTCCCAGGTATTGACCAGATTGGCAGTTTCTGATCTCCCAGGAGGAAGGCGCTGGCAGAGTGATGCCCGTCCCCTGGTCCCAGCCCCACCCCACCCTGCCAGCCCAGCAGTGCCCAGACCGAGGCAGAGGGGACATTTCTTCATGTGCAGGTGAAGTAGCCTAGGCTCAGAAAGGTTATGTAATGCAGACATCCTGAGATCTGGGGAGAAACCGTCCGGGCAGAGCTGACAGCACGTACAAAGGCCTTGGGGCCGGGCTGGGCCTGGAGTGGGCAGCAGCAGGAGGCCCGTGTGGCTGGAGGGTGGTGAGAAGGGGCGCTGGTGGGAGTGTGGTGGGGAGGGTCACCTCGTGTGGGGTCTGGGGTCTCCTTCCCGGGGCGGTGGGAAGCTGCTAGAGGGCTTATAGCAGGGGTGACACATGGCCTGGGGCCCCTGGGTGATGCTGGCCGGAGCCAAGGACTGGACTCAGAGCCTGGAGAGGAGATGGGCCCCGGGCTCCCCAGGCTGCGGGCCTCCAGGTGGGGCAGTGTGTACACTCCTCTCGAGGCCCCTGTGGATGGTCACTGTGGCCCCCGTGTGAAGGAGAGCCTGAGTGGGGGGCATGTCTCAGGAATGGCCCAGAACCGGGGGCTTCTAGGGCCCCGGGGGGGCTGGTTTGTCCCCACGGTTGGGCCTCCTGTGTAGCTGGGTACTCAGCCCCGTCCCCTTTGGCCTGGACACCATCCCTGGGTCCTGGCTCTCAGGCTCTGGACGGCCCCATGTCACATGGGTCCTGCAGGGAGTCCCTCCCTGGAGCCTCCAAAGGGTGCCCGGGATTGCAGGTCCCTGAGTTGGACGGGCTCCAGCAGGCCACGGTCCAGCCCAGGGAGCCCAGACCGGGGAGCCACTCCTGCCCCACCCCGCCCCCTCCCCCTCCTGCCTTGGAGAGGCCCCGACGCAGGGGGGCTGGGGGCACCTAACTTGGGGGCGGGGCAGGAGCCAGGCCCACCCCCCCGCAGGCGGAGTGGGAGGAGCCCTGAGCTGAATGCAGGGCTTCAGGACAGTTTGCGTCTGCGAAGAGATGGGGTTTGGGGGTTCACAGTGATTCTTCTACCTGGTGTGGCCTGAGATGTCCCCGGAGCAGAGGAGACACAGAAGAGTCTGCTGGTTCCCTGCCTGACCCTGGACCCGTGCGCCCGCGAAGGGCCTTCCTCCCCAGGGATGCCCTGATTCTCAGGGGGAGAGCTGGCGTTCAGGGGAGTGGTGGCGGGGCTCTGAGGCCCAGACAGAAGGGGGTCAGGAGATGGCTCGTCTCCTCGGCTGCCTTGGCCGCCTTCCTGTGCGCTCCTCCATGCAGCGAAGAGAGGGTGGGTGGCGGGGGTCCCTGGGGGGCCAGGAGCAGCCCTGTCTGGGGGTGACAGGGAGGGAGCTGTCGCCAGGGAGATGGGCGGCAGTGCAGGGCGGGGCTCAGGCGCTCACTGCTGGTGAGAGGCTGAAGCATGGGGCGGCCTGGGTGGAGGCCGGGACCCCAGAGGCTGGTCTCAGAGAAGACAGCCTGGCCACAGGGCCTTAGAGAACACCTGCCTGGTTTACGGAGGAGAAACTGAGGCTGGGACAGAGACTGTGGCTGCTCTGGGGTCCTTTCCCGTCTCTCCTCTGCCGCCAAAGGGCCTCTTGAGGTGCCACCCTACCCTGTCCAGCCTCCAAAGCCTCGGGACACCCGCAGGCCTGGTCTTGGCGGGGCTGCGCTCCTCCCCGGCCACGCCAGCCCCCACTAGCCGCCCGCCGGCGCCACGGGGGACGTGGCGGGCCGCCTTGATTGTGTCGATGGGAGATGATTTTCAAGGTGAAATTTCTAGTTCAGTTGAGTCACTTTCGTTCAAGGCAGCTCACAAAATGTCATCCCCGCCCTGTTCTGCGCGCAATGTGCTGCTCTCCCGTTGCATTTAAATTTACCCCACTTTCCCTCCCTGACACCTGTTTAAATCAATATCTTCCTCTGCAGGTCGCGGGGAGAATGTGCCCGGCTCTCCACACAGCGCTTCTCAAATCCACTAAAATCAACACAATAATTGAAATATTTTCAAGCTGATTACACCGCAGCCCGAGGCTAGCCTGGTTGCTAAGGGTGAGCTCCGCGGTTGCTAGGGGGAGTAAATCATCTTGCATTATTTGATTTTTGTTATAGATATGAAACCGCTACTCCCGCGATTAAATGTCTCTCAGCCTAACACCTATGGGACCTGGGGAGAGGGAAGAGAAAGGCACCAACCTTGACCCTGTCAAATAAATATCTCTAACTTTTCCTGTCCTCGGGCCTCCCAGCCAAACCTGTCTGTGGGTTTTTTTCTTCCCTTAACCTGACTTTAAATAACAAAGCTGCGGGGACCGGGAGATGAAGAGAGGGAGGCTGTCTGCTCCGTTAACGGTGCGGGGACCTGCCGTCCATCCCCAGCCCGCCCACTCTCCTCCGCCCCGAGCTCGGGCTGGCCGGCCCGGGGGGGCTCGGGGGACCAAGCACTCCTGCGGGGCTCCCTGGCCCACGGAGGTTGGCGTGCAAAGGACTTGTGACCCCCTACCCCTGCCCACTTCTGATCTCCTTCTCCCTCGGCAAATTTGACCCAGACCCTGGCTTTGACCTGGCTTTGACCCGGGGGTCCCAGAGTGAGGCCAAGGTCACCAAGCCCCAGGATGTGGGGACCGCGGTGGACAGGGTCACTGTCCCCCTGACCCCGGGGCGGCAAGATGGAGGCCCAGAGGGTCGGGGGCCCAGGGGCTGGCGGGAGGCTCTCACTGCTGGAAGCACAGCTGTGGGGCATCCTCACCTGTGCCCGCTCCCCTGGCTCGTCCCGGGCACATGGCCCTCCCTCTGCAAGCCTCCCCTCCCCCAGCCGGCAGACACCCCACAGCCTGCCCTGGCCAGCGCCCTCGGAAAAGTGAGGGTGTCCCTGGCTGACCGAGGTTGCGCCCGCTGAGCCGTAAGTACCTCTGCCCCGAGCCGGCTGTCGGTGGGCTGTGAGGCTGCCCTGCTGGGACCCAGCCAGCTGTTCCCGTGAACGAATCTGAGTAAATTAACAAACAGCACACACACCTGTCAGCGGAATCGTTCCTGATGACTCTAAGTGGCGGGCTGGATGCGCGGAGCCGCACCTCTGCCCGGGACAGCCGGGGACAGTCCCGCGTGGCACCACTGGCCCGGCCCAGACCCCGGCAGCCCCTGGCCGTCCGCCTGTCCTTGGGGGCCAGATGTGGCTCCCAAAGCACTGCTGTCCCTGGGGTGTCCCCGGCTCCCAGCTCTGCAGGGCAGCACCCCGTCTGTCTCAGTGCCCGATGCCCGGGCACCCCCAACATCCCAGGGCCGCCTGAGCATCTGGCTCTTCGCGACTCAGGCCGGTCCCTTTCTCCTGGAAGTCCTCACTGACCACTGCAGCTGCCCCTCCCCAGCCTCCCACCGGCTCACGCCCCGGCATCACGGTGCTTTCTCAGCTGTGTTCAGCGCTCGACAGTTTGCCCTCTCAGCCCCAGGGGAGGAGGTCAGCCACCGTTTTGCAGTCGCTGCAGAGGCCAGGGTGATAGAAGGCCTCCCGGCTCACCTGGCAGGAGGCCAGAGTGGAGCCTGAGCCCCGTCTGGGGGCCCAGGACCACATCGCAGACCCAGAGTGCTCACTGCCCCTGGCAAGCCCTGCCTGGTCGTACTGGACCCCACGTGCGCCCTCCCTTGAGGTCGTGTGATGTGAATGACTACGGGGACAGCGGGTGGGAAAGGCTGGTGGGCGGGAGGGGGAGGGGAGGAGGCTTCAGCTGGGTCAGGGTCGGCCTTGGTTGGGCGGTGGGGTCCGTGAAACCACCCTCTGTGGAAACCCAGGCCAGGCCAGCCCAGCCAGGCCCTCGGGGTGGACACAGGGAAGACCTGGAAGCAGAGGGGTCCCCTTTCTGAGGGCCCGTGACATGCCCACAATTCACTTTCTTAGCTAACCTCAGAGAAGCAGGCACTTGAGCCGCCCCCATTTTACAGGTGAGGAAACAGGTTCAGAAGGGTTCACCCACCTGCTCAAGGGGTGAACAGGGCCGAGGTTGGGGAGGGAGCGGAGGGGGCGGGCTTTGCACCATCATAGCTGTGGGTTCCGGATGGGCCCCGGGGTCCCACACCTCCTGGGATCCCTGCCCCCATCCGCAGGGCAGGGTCAGCATGTTCTAGACCTGGGGACCTGGCCTCGGCCACCCTCCCCCTCGGGAGGGGGCCTCACATTCCTCCACTGAGTGCCCTTGAGTGGAGGGCCCTATGGCCTCGGCCTCCTTGTAAAGGGCCGCGTGGTCGAGGGAGGGGCCGGCACGCAGTGGCCCCGGTAACGGTGTGATTACTCCGGTCCCGAGGCACGGACCAGGGGTTCTTTGCCCCTCGTGGGCCTCTGTCCAAGGCTGTCACACCCCTCCTTGTGCTGTGACCTCTGCTTGGGGTGCCCTTCCCAAGCCCTCAGTCCCTGAGCTCCTACTCATCCCTCAAGGCCCGCCCTGTTACCTCCTCTCCTGGAAAGCCTTTCCTGTCCCCCAGCCAGCGGGGCGTGCTGCCACGACGGCACGCATGATGGCTCAGGGACCTGCACTGCCCTTAAGGGCAGGGGCCTCGTCTGATGCATGCTGTGTCCCCAGCCCAGAGCCGGCGAATCCTTGCCGGAAGCGGGAGCGCCCTGTCTGGTTCCTCTGACTCAGCACTGGGCCCAAGAGAACTTCTCTGTCACCTGGTCCAGCTGCTCCAGCTGGGCGGGGCTGGGCTGGCCCAGTGGCCTGGCTGGCCCTGGGGTGGCCTGCGGGCGGGCTCCCCTCTGCTGCGGCTGAGGCCGGGGGGTGTCGGGGCGTCGGCCAGAGGCACCTTAACTCTAGAAGGAGTCTCCAGATGTAGCATCGGTGGGGAGCTCCGATCTCAGCAGACACCTATGTCCGGGGGAGCCTTTCACAGGGTCGGCATGTTTTAGAACAGCTGAGGCCTTGGCAAAGAGGCCTGGGGTGGGGGCGGGGCTGAGGGGCCCACAGGGTGACTGGGGTCCTACCTGGAGGCCCAGGCCCTGGGTGGGGATGAGATGCAGCTGAGGGTGTTGGGACAGGGCTGGGGGCAGGGTCAGAACAGGGGTGAGAGAGGCCCCAGGGCTGAGACGCCAACCGGCCGGTCTCTAGGAGGAGCCTGGGGCTCTGGCCGTGAACAGCCAGTGTGCGGTCCGCGGGGTGAGGGCTAAGGAGCCCTGCCCCTCCAGCCCAGAGGCTCGGGCCTGCCTGGCTCTCCCCGAGCCTTGGGGCGGCTTAGAGCCCAGGATCCTGGCCCCCTGCCCTCCCCCCGCCCCGACCAGCCTCCTCTTCCTCTAGCACCTGCATCCACACCCCAGCCATGGGCACTCTGTGTTTTCTAGAACCCTCCGGCCACCCTGGCTCTGGACCTGGAGGATCGGCCCCCAGTGCCTCTCCGGGCCCCCAGGGAGCCCCTCCTGTTTACCAGGCTGCCACCTCCTGCCCCGCCAGGCCACCGGGACCCTCCTCGGCCGATCAGTGGAGCCATCTGCCGCCAGAGCTGCGAGTCTCCGGGCAGAAACCGCGGTGACAAGCGGGGATGTCCGTGCAGCTATCAGCCGAAGCAACATCAGCCTGCCTGCCGCCGTGGACAGCCGAGGCCGGTTAGGCTGTCCCTCCCCTCCCTTTAGCTGCAGACAACAGCTCCCTGTATTATATTTTCTCACTCAATTAGCACTATCATCCTGCTGAAATAGAGGCCAATTTACCTATAATGACATCATTGTTAGGGAGGCGCGGGCGGGGCGGCCCCTGGTCGTGGAGACAGGTCCGTCTCTCTCCACTAACCCTGCCGGGGCCGGACGGCCACGCGGGGAGGCACAGGGCGCCTGGGCGGCCTATCGGCGGCCACCCCGTCACCTCCGACCACAGACATTGTTTCCGACAGTTCTCAGGAGCAGTGTGGCGGAAAATTGAGTCCAGATTCATTAGGTTTTTCAGTGTGCCGCTCAAGTCAGTTAAATTGATACATTTCCTAACGAAATTGAAGTGCTTTGTGCTGCCAGCGGAAAGCCGGGTGACCGGCCTCGGCCCGCTGAGCAGCGGAACGAGCTGACGGGTCCATTAGGCCGCCCGGGCGCCGGCCCCCTCTCCCTCCGCTCCCGGCCCGCGCTGTAAATCTCCGCCAATTTCGGGCCTAATCATCATTATAAACCCTTCCCCTGCCCGCTCCCTCGCTCGCCCGTCCGTCCGCCCCTCGCTCACAAAACAGCCCGCGATGTGCTAATCGGGCCGGCCTGCGGGGTCAGCGTCCCTGCTGGCTCGTCTGGGCCTGGGGGCTGAGGACCCCGAGGTGCAGGGGCTCCAGGCTGGAGGAGGGGGCGGCCTTGAGAGGCAGCAGCGGGGCTTCGGAGTGGACGGTGTGCCCATTCGACAGGTGGGGAAACTGAGGGCAGGTGATGCAAGCCTAGAACGTCAGGGTTCAAGGGACCCAGGAGACGGTCGTCTCTAACTTGACTCTTTCCTTTCTTAACTGAAATCCATACGGAAAGTGCACAAACGTCCCGAGAATGGCGTGGTTCGTTTTTACATATGTAGTTCTTACACCCACGAAGCCCCCCTAGATGTTGGGCCAGCACATTCCAGTGCCCCCTCCCAGTCATGGCACCCCAGCAGGGTAACCACTGTTCTGATTTTGAGCTTCATGTACGTGGGATCGTACAGTGTATCTTTTGTGTGTGTGGGTTTGGGGGCCGAGTCACCGTGCTTAGCTCTTTTTCATTGCTGCGTAGTATTACGTGGTGTGAGGTTCCACATTCCACCGACATTGCCGGCTTAGGGCTACGTGAGTCAATCTACTGTGAGCATTTCTCACATGTGACTTTGGTGCCATGAGCACTCATCTCTCGAATCTTCTACCCACCCCCCTGATCCCCCCACCCATCCATCATTCACAGAGCTGCACGGTGAGTTTTGGAAATACAGCTGAGGGTCGTACTTCCCCCCTCCCCCCTTTGTGCTTCCCCCTCCCCCTCCCCTCCAGTTCCCCACCCCCATCCCTCCTAGTGGGAAGGCAGCCTGGTGGCAGGCAGGCCCCCTGTGAGGAGAGTGTCCAAGTGAGGCTGGGAGATTGGCTATGCTGTCGAGATAGTAGGACTGGGTTTCTCATTTTCAAACAAGGGCGACACAGAACGGTTGGGGAAAGCTGGTACTCGCTGCGTGTTGTTGGGTTGGAATTGGTTTCGTTACACGTAGACGGACGAGGAAATAAACAGGGACGCCCGTGCACGTGTGTAGTGTTCCTCACTCTGTGTGTCAGCCCAGGGAGGTCTGGACGCTGCAGCATCTCAGCAGCAGTGAGCACACCTCCTTCCCGGATCTTGGTTCCTCACCACCATCCTCTACTGGAAGGAGAGGCGGCTTGGCCGAGTCCAGGGCTGGGGCGGGACAGAGGCTGAGCCGGGCGCATCTGTTCAGGAAGTAGGGGAGTGCGTCCAGGGGACCTGGGTGCCAGCTCCAAGGGGTGCCTGCTGGTCAAACAGGGACAGTTCAAGCATCAGATAAATAACAGGGTTATAACCCGTGGAATGAAATAGCAACCACACATCCACAGCGATGCAGATAAATAGATAAACACACGGGGAGAAGGGCGGATGGGGGTTGGAAATCGCCGTTTGTCAACCATCACGGCAATTACCAGCGGTGGATGTTAAAGCTGGTGGGTGATGTTTGACGAGAAGGGTGATCTTACGTAGTTTCAAAGTATCTCCACGGCAGATCGTTGTGTGTTGCGCACCGGGGAAGAGTGATTTCACGGCGGGAAAGCAGGCGGATCGCAGTGAGCCGCAGCACGTGCCCTCATGTGACCCAGCGTCACCCTGCGGTATTCCTGCCCAAAGCGCCTGTCCGCAGGATACTCGTGAGGAAACGCCCGTCGAACCCACATGGAGGGATGCTGTGGGAAACAACAGGCCTGCGGTCTCCAGGGGCGTCACAGTTGTGAACGTCAAGGAGAACCCGGGAGACGGGGTTCCTGACAGCCGGACGCAGTACGTGATCCTGTAACTGGATCCTTCGCTATGAGGACAACTGATAAAACCCGAATCTTCTGGGCAAAGCGCGTGTTCTGGGTTCCTTGTATGATTCTTGCAATTTCCCTCTAAATTTGAAATTCTCCCCAAATAAAAAGTTAAAAATAAAAAGCTATCGAAAACATGCTGCTCAGTGAAAGAAGGCAGACACAAGAGGCCACATAGCGTGTGATTCCATTTATGTGAAACGTCTGGAACAGGCAAATCCACAGAGACAGAAAGCAGATTGGGGGGTGCCAGGGGCTGGGGCACTGGGGAGGGGGAACTGGGAGTGACCGCTAATGGGCACCAGGCCCCCTTCTGGGTGACGGAAATGATTCTGAACCGGATGGAGGTGGTGTTCGCACAACACGGTGAATGTACCAGCGGCACTGATCACTTCCCTTTAAAACAGCGAATTTTGTGTGACGTGAAATTAAAATCAAAAGCTGCAGGACGGTGAGAATAGAAACATTTCCCTGTCCCTCCCTGGTTTAAAGGCTTCGGGACCCTCAGGTCTGGGCTGTCCCACCGACCCTTCCCCCTCCCCACGCCCCAGTCACCTGCCAGTCTCCTGAGGGGGCCGATCCCATTTGCGCCCCTGGGCCTTTGCAAGTGCGGCCCCTTCAGATGTCAGTGTCAGGGCCGCTCCTTCCGAGGCCCCTCCTGCTCCCCAGTCATCTGCCTTACGCAGTAATGCGCTGTGACACTTTGTTCAGTCTTTGTCACCCCAGCGGCCAGCTCTGTCCTGCCCTGGACCACGTCATGCTCACGTGGGGCCCCAGACAGTGGGTGTTGGTATGGCTCACAAATGGTGACCTCGGGCTGGAGAACGAAGGGTCCCACAGTGGGTGGAAAGGCAGGACCAGAGCCCCGGCCCTGCTCCTGGGGTGCAGGCGCAGGTGGGGGCAGTGGGCGCTCTCAGCACCTGGGCCCTGTGTCCGCCGTCGCGGCCGCGGGGCCGGTGGGACGATGACCCTGCCCCGGTGCTGAGGGTGGTCTGAGCAGCTCCGGCCTCCAGGCCAGCGGGGGAGGTGCTGGGTGCCCTCACCCCCACCCCCACCCCCGTCTGTGCCCACCTTGCTCCCAGCCACAGCCTGCCGGGATGTGTGGAATCCTGGAAGAGGTAACACGGCCTTCTGGAATCCCCCTGAAGATGGAGAAGGGCAGGGTGGTGGGCTCCCCTGCCTGACACTCATGGGAGTCTGACGATGGAAAGCCCACCAAGTGACCTCAGAACCAACGGGGGTGTCAAGGGGACAGCGTGGTCACCCAGTACAGTGACCACTGGCCACCTGTGGTTACAGAGCACCCAAAATGCGGCCAACGCAAATCTAGGCGCCCAGGAAGGGTCACATACACACCCGACCCACAGCTTCGTATCAGCGCAAACAGTTCTGTTAATACTTGTGTCTTGATCACATGTTGAAATGGTTGTATTATTGGTGTTTTTTTCTTTTTCGTTTCTTTCTTTTTTTCTTATTTTTAATTTTTTTTGCAGCTGCGCTGCGCGGCATGAGGGATTTTATCTCCCTGGCCGGGGATCGAACACGTGCCCCCTGCAGTGGGAGCTCAGAGCCCTAACTACTGGACTGCCAGGGAACTCCCTATTTTTGGTGTTTTAAGAGTATTATTTAAGTTAACGTCACCTGTCTTGATGTTTATACCGTGGCCACTAGAAAATGAGAAATCACTTATGAGGCTGCACTTGTGTTTCTTTAGGGCAATGCTGCTCTAGAAAATGCAGAAACAGACTCCAAGCGACAAGGTTAAGGCCCTCGCCCACGCCGACTTCAGAGTCGTCTCCAGCCGGATTAAAGTTGGGGTTCTTGTTTAAACTGAGGTGACATTCACGTCACATAAAAGCCGCCAGCTGAACCGTTTGGAAGTGTCCAGTCCAGCTGCATTTAGCAGTTCACGGTGTCGTGCCACCATCACCTGGATCTAGTTCCTGGACATCTTCCACCCCAGGAGGAGACCCCGTGCCTGAGCACCCACTCCTGCCCCGGCCCCTGGACCACCACACCCATCCTGCTGTCTCTGTGATTTGCCTGCTCTGGACGTTTCTTCTTCTACATCGTCTTTTGTGACTGGCTCCTTCACTGAGATGTTTTCCAGGTTTATCCACGTTGTCGCATGTTTTAGAGCTCCATCCCTTTTGGGGCCCAATCCTGCTGCCCTGTGGGGACCGACCACATTTTATCTGTCACAGACACTGGGATGTCTCCACCCTTCGGCTGCTGGGGACAGAGGTGCTGTGGACGCTGTCCATGTTTTCGTTTGTGCGCCTGTCTTCAGTGATTTACTGAAGTTTCAGGTATATAAAATACCTTTATGAAAAACAGAGCCCGGGCTCCGTCTCCAGCCCTGTGGCCTCTTCACTCCATCCTTGGCTGGACGTCCCTCTCCGACCCATCCAGACAGAAAATCCGCCACACACCTCGCCCCCCCGGGGGGCTGCCTTGGGCCGGGGGGTCGGGAGATGTGGGTTGGGGCCATGGGGTCACACAGGGCTCCCCTGCCCTGATCCTGGACGCAGCGAGGGGCAAGGCTCTGTGAGGGCTGGGGGGCCTCTCTGGGTGGGGGACTGAGCTCTGGGACCCTGGGTCTGGGGATTCTGGAACGTCCTCGGGGCTAGTGGTCACTTGGGGAGTAGGATGGGGCACCCCAGGGAGCTCCTTCGGTGGGCCCGGGCGGCGTCTTGTTGGCAGTGCTGTGTGTCACCCTCGGCCCAGCCTGGCGGGGCCGCGCTTAGTGGAGGCCCAGGTGTCGGGCTGGCCCCGGGCGTGGCTGCTGAACGCTTTGGGCGGCCTGGAAGCAGCCGGGGTGGCCTGGGGAGCAGGCGCCCGGCCTGGCCACCCTCCGACCTCCTCTCTGCACCTGAAGGTTGTGGGCATCTGGGGGGTCCCCACCCTCCAGTCTGGCCTCCAGAGACCACCGGACTCTGTCCCTCCCCTCAGGAGCCTCTTCTTACTCTGGGGCATGGACCCCAGAACAGGCATGAGCTGAGGGTCAGGGTGTGGGGTAGGGGTGCAGCCCAGGGAGAGGCCTCCTGGGCCTGGGGGGGGGGTCAGGGAGGCCCCGTGGGAGCGTCTTAGAGGTGGTGGGGCCAGGTGACAAGAGGGGCCAGGTGCCCGGTGAGAGCACAGCTGGTGGGAAAGCTCCGGGCTGGGGTGTCTGGGGGTGGCTCGGGCTGCAGCGGCTGGCACGTTCCTGGACCAGGAGCCCCTCCATGGGGTTTGGGGCCTGATTCAGTGCTGGCTGCAGCTCTGAACAGCCAGCTACAGGCTGGCTGTGTCCCCAGGTCACTCCCTGGGGACAGGGAGTGACCTGGTCGGCTCTGCTCAGGGGAGTCCGGGGTCTCTGGAGAGATGCTGAGGGTCTGACACCGGGGCCTCGGGCGTGGGACTGGGGAGTGATTTCCTCTGGGCCGGCAGCACCGGCAGGCCTGACCCAGACGAGCCATTAGGCCGTTAGCCTGCCCCCCGCCCAGCTCCCACACGGGGCTGCAGAGAGGCCCGGATGGAAATTTACAGCGTCGAGGAGAGAGCCTCTCGCCCAGGGTTCTGGCCGGACGCGGTGAGAGGACAATATTTCCCGTAGAAGGGAAATGCAGAAGCTCTTAACAAATCGATAGCTGCCGTCAGTCAATAAACCGTGGAGCTCGTCCCCCTTCTCGAGGGCGGGGGTCCCATGGGCAGCCTCCGCTGACGAAGCAGGGGCTGTGGTGGGCACAGTGAGGGCGGCAGGGGCCCATGACCCGCTTTCTTCTCCGGGCCTGGGTGGGGGTCGGGGGCAGGATGCTTGGACGTCAGGCCGGCTGAGCATTAGTGGCCCAGGGGTCCCCACCCTTCCCGGGCCTCAGCTTCCTCTCCGTCTGGTGGGCATCAAGGCACACTGGAGAGCTCGTGAGAAGCCAGGGAGACACGGGATGCCGGCCCGTTTGCAAACTGTAGAGTGCTGTGCAGGGCCACGCGCATGTGGCCACTGGCGGGTCCGTCCAGACTGAGGCTTCCTCCACCCCTTCCCTCGCCGGGACAGAGTGGTGGGCTGCCTGCCCAGCTGGCCTCGGGGGACGCCACGTGGCCAGGACGTGGTGCTCAGACTCTGCTTTCCATCTGGTGTGACTTGTCTCTCTCTGGACGCGCCCACCTCCCGTGGTTCCCGCCCACCCCCCCTCCCCAGCACCATGGTGCCCGGGCAACGGTGGACTCAAGCCTGGGGACCGGCCCACGGCCCTGCTTATACGTCTGGGGCCACACACGGGCCACCCAGAGGCCTCAGAGGAAGCAGGTGGGGGTCTGTGCATGCAGCATCCCCTTGCCCCAGTGGGCAGGGACCCCAGGATACCCGGCCCCCGAGGCCTAGGCGTCGAGGGGCTGAAACCCAGGCTGTGGAGAAGTGGAGGGCAGACAAGGGCAAGCTCCTCTGGGACGTTGGTAGGTCCGTGCCGGCCCCCCGGGGGTCTTGCAGGCCAGTGGCCGTCATCCTGTGGCACTCTTGGGGCCCGTGAGCCATGGAGATGGCGGCTGTGCTGAGTTCTCTGCACTCCCCGCCGAGGGCCCTGAAAGAGAGGCCTCTCTGTTCGGTGAAGCCGGCTGGCTCCCAGCAGGGTCCAGGGAGGGATCCTCCCACGGGCAGGAATCAAGCCCCTGCCATCCACAGCCCAAACCTCACCCCCGTCATTAGGCGGGTGCAGAAACAGGAGCACAGAGAGGGGAGGGAAGGGCTCAGGGTCACACAGCACGTTGGAGGCCGCACTTCTCAGCTCCTATTTTATCCCCGTTTCACAGATAAGAAAACGGAGGCTCCCAAGCCCAGGCTGTGCCCTGGAGCAGCGAGCACCTCCTGGGGGCCTGCAGCCCCGCCAGCCAGGCCAGGCCAGGCCCGTGCCAAGAAGCCTGGGCGCCTGGAAACCGGAGAAGCCAGGCGGCTTGTCCGCTCGTTGCCCTGGAGATGCGAGGGGAGCTGCCTCCTTGTCTCAGTGCCAGGACCTCGCCGGCCCCTCTACAGCCGCCTCCAGCCAGACACGGCTCCGGTCATTAAATAGGGCAATTGTGGTGCCGGCTCCACGGACCCCATCCTGGACCAGGCTGGTAAGAAACCATGGATCCTGCGGGCACGGCCCCAAGACCTGGGTGTCCGCTCTGCCTGCAAGGAGGGGGGCACACAGGGCCTCCCTGAGCGTCCTCACCCCTGAGCTCAGCAGGAGCCTCTGTCCGTGCAGAGCCTGCGAGCTCCTGCCCAGACCTGAGTCCGGGAGGCCGGCCCCCGGGCAGCTCCCCGTCTGTGGCGGAAGCCGAGCGCGCCCAAGGACGTCCTCCTGGCCAGATTAGCCGTGCCCTGCTCCTGAAGCCACTAAATCTGCAAGCTGGCAGAGAGCAGGGCAAGGCCAGGATACTCCTTCAGCTTTGGGCCTCCGTCCAATTAGCCCCGATAGCTGCGCCCTAATTCTCCCGAACGCTGGGAAGTCCTCCGGCCGGCATCACCGCCCCTTCCCGGCTCCTCCACCCCTCCAGACGCAGAGATGACTTTCCCTATCAAAATGTGCAATAAAGGCAGCAAGGCCCATTTCTTTTTTCTATTTTGAATTCTGTTAACTGACAATTTAACCTAAAATCCTCTGTATTTCCAGCTTGTACAGCTGTAAATAGAGACTGACAGTTTATTTTCACGTCCCGGCTTGTGGGGGGCGGCGGGGGGAACCTATTTGAAATAAATGCTTGCGGGTCCCTGACAGACTCCAGACGGGCCGCCGCTGCGGCTGGCAATCTCTGGGACCTGTCACACTCTGTGATCCGTCTTTTTGCAAACACAAACGCTGCTGATTTCTTATCAAATGTAGAACCGGCCCAGCTCTTTCTTAAATGGTTACCACGAGCATGAAATTGACATTGTGAATCACATGTGACACTGGCTTGTCTGCGCTGTAATTGATCGGTGCTTAGGACCAGGCGCGGGGCTGCCCCACCCCCCCCCACCCGCTCGCAGGCAGAGCCCGGGCCCCCTGCGAGCATCGTCAGTGGGAGAAAACTCTAAGAAAATGCCAGATTCGTGTTCCCCGTGGCCTCCCCCCGCCGCCATCCTCCGAGGTGTCAATTCCAATTTCCACGGCCTCATCATTACGCACATCAAACGGCTGTAATTGGTTGCTACAGAAATTTATCCTCCAAAAGGAGAGTGGGGGCGGCAGAGGAGGGAGCTTCGGAGGAGGACGGGAACGGTGGCGGTAATGAGATTTTGGAAGCCGCGGTGCCACCCCTGAGGTTGGCGGGGAGAGGAGGAGAGGCTGGCGAGCACGAGCTCCCCTTCGCGCTGGCTAACAAAACGCCGTTTGAAAACAAGTCTGGCAGAGTGTGGGTGTCACGCAACAGTCGCAAACACACAGCACCGTTCCAGGAACAGCCGGCCCGTCTTTCACTGCCGCGTCGTCACGGTGACCGCGGGCCACACCCGCAGCCTCCCTCCCCCCCACCCCACAGTTTGCACAGCTGGAGGCGCCCTTCCCGGCCTGCCATCCAGACACTCGGGTGATGATCGCTGCTCTGCAGAAGGGGAAACCAAGGCCCAGAGAGGGGGTGGGGTTTGCCCAGGGTCCCAAACCCAGAGCACTGGGCCTCCTCCGTTAGGGCTTTGCCTCCAAACACCACTTGGGGCCCCTCTGCCGTGCCGTGACCCCCAACGGTGCGTCTGCCTCCTGCCGGCCTCCCCCACCCCCGAGGCTGCCCACCCTTTGTCTGGCAGGGACGGCCCACGCCCGGGCTGCCCGTGAAATCTGAATTGGTTTTTCAGGCCATGGATTTTCTGGGGCCTCCTGGGGAGCGAGCCAGTCTGTGAAGAGACAGAGCAAAGGCCCCCGCAGGGCCCCTCCAGGCTCTCTCCTGCCTGGACGGCTGCTCAGAACTTGGCCGCCCCCTTCTCTGCCTCTCCCCGGCCCCCAGGACCTGCCAGCCTGGGCTCAGCCTAGCCTGGCCCCGGGGACCAGGAGTCCCCACGGCTGAGCGGGGCCCACACTCCCCCCTCTGGGCCCACGCACGGTCCAGCAGCTCCCTGGGCGAGGGTATTTATGTGTCTGTTTTTCCATTTGGATTTTGTGACTGATGAAACAATGATACTAAATTACAGGCGCAGCGATCGTGCCTTGCAGCAGGCGGGCGGCAGGCTTCCCGGACCGTGGCTACGCCAGCCTCCTGCAGCCCGGCCCCTCACCAGGCCCCCGCCAGCTCTCACCACGCCAGGGAGCAGGAAGCAGGAAGCACCGCCCATTTTCCGGTGGGGAAACTGACACACCAGCCGTTTCCCGGTTGAGCCTGCGACCTAGATGTTCAGGCTAGCATCCCTTCCACAGCACCACACACCTGCAGAGGCTGCCTGAAGCATCTCAGGAAATCCATTTGTGGCACGATGGTCGGAAGCTTCTCAGGCCTCCTGAATGGGAAAGCCTTGTTCCTCCTGGTTGCCTGGCTTATTTTTCTTGCATGGGCGGTGCCTTGGGTACATTGCAATGGAATGTGTTTCCCTTTTTGCCTTGGCCCCTAGGAAGCCCAGAGTCAAACAATCGTCTGTTTTTAGCTGTATGACACCATGGTACACACTTCTGAATCCTGGCCTTACTGATGGCTTCTCTCCATATTCACTCAGTTGGGTGTTATTTTGTTCTTATTATTTCAGATCCTTTGGGGAATGATGTGACTGAAGTTCAGAGAAGGGGGGTGAATCTGGTGTTGCTGGGCCTCTGTGGGGCCCACTTGCTAAATGCCATCCCTAGGGCTCTGTGCAGCGTCCATCGGGGACTGGCACCAGGGTGGGTGCTTTGACAGGAGGGGTGCTTGGTGTTGCTGGTGATGGTGGGGGACCCACTCTGTGGCTTGATTCACGGCAGCTCCCAGGGGAACCACAGAGAAACTGTGGGGTGATTACGTCCAGGGTCAGCAAACAGATTTCATTTATTTTGCCATTTTTGATGGAGAATGGCCTCCTGGAGCACTGTGTTAAGAAGTATTCTGTGGGGGCTTCCCTGGTGGTGCAGTGGTTAAGAATCCGCCTGCCAATGCAGGGGACACGGGTTCGAGCCCTGGTCTGGGAAGATCCCACATGCCGCGGAGTGACTAAGCCCGTGAGCCACAACTACGGAGCCTGTGCTCTGCCACGGGAGAGGCCGCGACGGTGAGAGGCCCGCGCACCACGATGAAGAAGGCCATCTTCGGGGCTGCCCCACGCCAGGGTGGCTCAGGTAGGCAGGACACGCATGTCCTTACCTTACCTGGGGCTCCTCAGACACCAGAGCCCCGTGAGATTCTCATACTCAGGCCAGAAGAGAGGCGACGTAAACGTGGACCAACCGAGGTACACGGGCGAGCGAGCCTTTCCCCACCTGCTCAGCCTGGCGGAGGGAGGCTGGGCCCGGGCCGGCCTGGGCGGAGAGGCTGCTAGGGTCTCCAACTCTTCCCAAAGTCTCTGCCCATCCCCAGAGACTCAGAATGCCCGGATGAAGTGCAGGCCTCGGCAGAGCTGTGCCAGCCTGGCCTGAAGATGGCCCGGTCCTGGCTCCCGGCAGAGGTGGAGGCCAGAGGGGGGCGGGACCTGCCACGGCAAGCCCAGCGAGAGCGGTCTGGACGCCTCCGGGGCAGGTGAGGGGGGACGCGGGGCCGATGGGCGGCGGGCCCCGGGGCCGGGCACGTTCTGGAGCCGTCCTCTGGACGTGCCAGTCCTTGGGGGCCGGCCTCTCCCTGGCTCCCTCCTCTTCCCTCCCCCACCCCCAGCTGCGTGGCTGAGACCACAGACCGGGGGCCAGCGGGCTGTGCAGCAAACGCCTCCTCAGCCCCTCCCCTCCTTCCCAGGCTATGGGCCGGGCACGCAACCGACCCCGGCTTCCTGCCCCCCACCCCAGCCCTCCGTGCTGCCCCTCCTCCTGGTGGCTGCTGGCGAGGCCCTGGGATGCCCAGACACTGCCCAGGGGTGGTGGGCTGCCTCAGAGCCCAGACCCTGGGGTGGCGGGGTCCTCCGGCCGGGCTGGCCAGGCCTCTCCTCGCCTCGCCGTGGAGCCGACCTGGGCCGGGCAAGGCCGGGCTGGCGTCTCTGAGTGAGTGGGGAAGGGAGGGGGGAAGCCAAAACTTTAAGGTATATGAACTGTGAAATTAACTCGAAATACTCAAATAAGGAATCGCAGAACAACATAAGCAAAGATGTTTACCAGGGCTTGAAGTTAAATACAGATATTTTCATAAACCCAAACACAAGATGCAATAAAGTTCTGTGGAATGTTAAATATAGTTTACAGTGGAAAGAAGCTTCCTTACTCTCATAAACCTGCATGCATGGTGTCACTATCCGGGCGCTGGGAAGCTGAGTTCCCCGGGCTGCACCGCTGGGCCTGGTGCAGGCGGGCTGGGCACCCACGGCCCGCCAAGGGGCTGCCGGGCCTGGGGACCCAAGGGGCGGTGGGTGCTCCCCTCCCGGGTGGAAGGTGTCACCGGCGGGTCCAGAGATGACTGTGGCTGCCAGATTTGCCCTGCGCTTGGGCACTGCTGTAAAGCTCAGGTCAGGCAGAGCTCAGGGGAGGAAATCTCTCCAAACAGAGAAGCAGGCAATGAGTGGCCACCCAGGTGCTGACTGGCTCCTGGTCCCACCTGGTCTTGGTCCTGGGGCCCCGCCCACCAGCGGGGGCCAGGTGCCATGCAGGCCTGGAGAGCTCCCACCCAGAGACGCCAGCCCCCGGCCAGGGGATGGGGGCTAAGGCACCCAGCTTCCTCTGTCTGGCCCCTCCTGCTGTCAGATCCCTTCACAGGAAGATAGTCGTTTACACTGTAGTGAGAATGAGCGCCTTTATTGTGCTCCCTCCCCAGGACACTGGTCTTCTCTCTGGCTGTGGAGTCTTTGTTGACCCTGGAAATCCACTGGCATAGAAAGGCTGGAAAGGGGCAGGGAGCGGCCCAGAGCCACACACCTAATTCCAGTTGAGTTCTGATTGGAACTCACCTTCCTGGCCTCTGGGGAGAGCAGCTGAGCTCAGTCAGAGTTCTTGGTTGGGCAAATTTATCGAGAGCAGCAGCCCCACAGACCAGAATCACAGCCCGCATTTCAGGTGTGTGTGGGTGTGTGTAGGTGTGTAGGTGAGGACGCCTATGTGTGTAGCTGTTTGTGTGACGTTTCTGAACAGGGCCCGAGTGTGTTCATGTGTCTGTGTGAATCTAAGTACCCCTGTGTGTCGCTTGGGCATGGCAGGGCTCGGTGTGTGCCTGGGGTGGCCGTGGCCCCTGTACCCCTGGACTGTGGGGTAGCCCTTGCCCAGGCAGGCAGCCCCGGAGGTGGTGGGCTGGAGGGGACACGCCCCCGGCACCCCGCACCCAGGGCTACTGAAGACGGGCGGAGCGGCCTTGTACCACGCACTCCTGCAACCCCCACCCCGGCCCCGGCCTGTCCAGGAGCCTGTGTGACGGCTTCAAGCCACGGGGGGTGCGGGGTGCAGGATCCCCATTCCCTGTGTTCAGCTCAGTGTGAAATGAGGCCCCCGCCGCTCCCCCCGGGCCAGCCTTGGCCAGGGATATTGGACACAAAAGCGGAGCCTGGAGAGGCCAGGTGGGCTGCCTTCACCTGGATGGGTGGGTGGGTGGGCCGGGATGGTGGGGAGGGTCCCCCGTTGCCAGCAGCATGCCCGGCACGTGGCCCGAGGCTGGGCTGTCCTCCCAGGCCCAGGCCCACCTGGGTGCCCGGTGGGTGGGTTCAGAGGGGACGGCCAGTGTCCCCGTCCACAGGGGCCAGGCTGTGTGCCGCAGCGCTGCCCTCAGCGTCTCCTCCAGCCCCACCTCGGGGGAGGGGCACTGGCGGGCCCAGATCCCAGCCCAGGCTGCCCACCGCTGACCGGTGCCCCCTCCACTCCAAGCCCTCCCCCAGTGCACACAGGTGGGCATCCATAAGCCTGTTTACCAAGCTTGTATTGTGTGCCCACTGCCTACCAGGCCCCGAGCTGGGAGCTGGGACCCCAGCGCCAGATGTGGCCCTTGCCCTCTGGGGCCCCCGTCTCGGGGGTGGGACAGGAGCGGCAGTCACGGCTGTGTGGCCGATCGATTTCTGGCCTCGTCAGCCAGGCCCTGGGGAGGGGCTGGGCCCCAGATGGGCCACCTGGGTCCCCAGGCCTCGGGGGGTCCCTGGGGCAGCCTGTCAGGGCCCTCGGTGTCCCGGCCCAGGGCAGCTGCCCCTAGGGCCATCCTGCCCCCTGCCGTCCCTCCCAGGCTGTGCCCTCTGCCTGCCCACAGTCGCCTGGTCACTCTTACACTTGCAGGAGGCCGGTGGCATTTCTCCAGACTCCCAGCCTCCCTAATTTTTGTGCTGCTGCTACAGGGAGTATTTTCTTTAAAAACAGGATGGATGTGAGAAGAACAACAACGCTCCGAAACCACACTTAATGGGTGGGTCGGGCTGGCTCGTTAGCGCTGAATAATCGAGCTGCAGCCTCACGGCTGGGAAACAAAAATAAACAACCCACCCGGGCGCGCTGGGGACGGGGGCTTCCACATTCAGCCCCCAGTACCTGGGTCCTGGGTCTCAGGACAGCGGCAGGAGGGCACCCGGTCAGCAGGGGCGCGGGCATCTCCACGGGGACTGCCTTCCTCCGCGCCCTTGCGGGGCACCCACCCTGGGAAAGGTCACTTGAAGGGGACAAACCTCCCAGCCCCTCCCAGGGACGCAACCTTTGTGGCAACCGAAATCCTGCTCGGTAATTTAAGCTTGCTTCCTCCTGCCCCATCCTCAGTGAAGAAGGAGAACAGCTGGCCTTGTCTCTTTTTCTAATAAATCCCATCCGACTGCACTGCCGGGGAGGGACCTGCCAGCTCAGCTGTCCGGCCCAAGGAGAAGGGCCAGATCTCCATCAGCCCTGGGCTCTGGAAATCGGACGGGGAGACCCAAGCGGCGACCCCTGCCCCGGGCAGCCCTCCACTCGCGCCGCCTTTGTATGAGTGGGTGGGGTGCGCCGGGCCGGCGGGAGGGCCGGGGTCTGGGGGGACGGCAACCACTCATTTGTGTAGCCGAGTTCCAGGCGCATTGTGTACTGGGCCGAACTTCAGCTCACAATTTGGGATTAGAGCAAATCCGAGTATTTTTCTGCATGCCTGCCCGCTCCCGGGCACCCAGAGCCTGCTGGGTAACTGCCTATTATCCGCCGGTTCCACTCCAGTGCCCTCCCCAATAAAACTTTTCATATCCTTATAAACGAACTCGATTGCCGTGTTATAAACATTTACACTGTGCTAACAGATCATCTCCGCACATCAGAATTGGCTAAATTCCCTTTTCCAGATGAATATATTGAAGGAGATTAGAGATATGATAGCTTTTCAGATTGCTGAACCCAGAGAAATTAGTTTAGTGAGCATTTACAGAGGCTAAATTGGAACCATTAAATAGTGGATTAAATTGATGGCACTTTCATTGTCTGTCCTTCGGTACTGCTGTAAAATCAATTAGCCGTCACCAGCCCATTCTCCATATAGTGAGATTGTCGTCCTGCCTGGAAGCTGATGCAAAACCTCCCAGCGGTGGCGAGGGGTGCGAAAACACACCTATTAGGTGGTGTGGCATGAAACAGCATCAGGGACCCCGGCTGCCCGGGGAAGGCCCCGCCCGCTGCCCTGGCCTCCCTGCATCCCCAGCCTCTGCCCCCTGTGCTGCCAGCTCCCCCCTCCCCGGAGGCGATGGGGACGGGCGAGGGGGGTGCCCGTGGGCATGGCTGGGCCCCCGTAAGAAAGGCCGGAGATGGCACACGTCTGCAGGGAAGCAGCAGTCTCGGAGGGCACTCTGGGGCTGCCTGGAGGGTAGCTTTCAGGTCGTGACCGAGCGTGTGACTCTTGCTGTCACAAGCCTGTGCTGGGAGCTCACTGAGCATCAGCCATGGATGAGTGGGGAGCCCACTGAACCCTCCCCACGGTCCTGGGGGGCAGGCGCTGTTCTTGTCCCCATTTCACGGAGGAGGAAACTGAGGCCCAGCTGGTCCGGCAGCCGGCCCAGTGTCCACAGCTGGCGCCAGGCAAGCACTGCAGCCTTGAGCAGCTGTCCTGGGCGAGAACCCTCGGGCCGTGCCCAGGTCTGGAAGGAGAGCGGGGCCTACCTCACTCACCAAAGTTCAGGACTGAGTGACCCTCGGGGCAGAGAAGCAAGTCTGGGGGTGAGTGGATGGTCCAAGCGAGCTCTGGAGGATGGGCCAAGGCGAGGGGCACCCTGGGGAATGGGGTGGGGGCAGGGAACACCCATCTTGGGCCAGCACCCTCATCTGTCCCTGCAGAATTCAAATGATGAGCGCAGGACCCTGGGTTGCACTGATGGGGAAGCTAAGGCCCAGAGGCGGCAGGTCCGAGTCGCACAGCAGGTGGCAGCCGGGTGGACAGTCAGCCTGTGTAGTAAACCTGGTTTGTGGTCAGTCCGATTTGACTCAACCAGCGCCGGGGCCTGAAGGAACTTCCCCCAAACACACTCTGGACACACTTTATTTATTTATTTATTTATTTTTGGCCATGCTGCACGGCTTGTGGGATCTCAGCTCCCCGACCAGGGATTGAACCTGGGCCACGGCAGTGAAAGCCCGGAACCCTAACCACTAGGCCAGCAGAGAACTCCTCAGACACACATTTTAGATGCAGGAAGACAGGGTCGTGTGTGGGAGACGGTGGGCAGAGGGCACTCGGGGTCTGGATTGGGGGTTGGGGCAGTGGGGCCGGAGACTGGGTGGCACGCGGGATCTGGTGACGGCCTTTGCCCTGCTGTGTGCTCTGCCGGGAGCCCTCGTTCCCACTCCTGAGCTCAGCTCAGAAGTCACCTGCCCCGGGAAGGCTTCTCTGACCCCGCCGCCCCCTCCGTCAGGCCAGGAACCCCCCTACCCCGGCTCCCACGGGCTGCTGGGCTTCCCCACGTCATGGCGGTCGTGCCACTAGGTAGGAGATGCTGGCCTGCGAGGAGCCCGCCTCCCCATCTGCTGCGGGGCCCGTGGGCCCAGCCCGTCTTTGAGGAGTGGTGGGGGGGTGGGTCCAGGTGTGCTGATGGCCTGGCCACCAGGCAGGTCAGTGAGAACGTGAGCAGGATGCAGCAGCCAGGGGAGCCCCGGGCTTTCCTTGGCCCAAGTGCAGGGGAGGCGAGGCCTGCCCTGGGAGCTGACTGGCTGCAGAACGGCCGCCCTCCCAGTGGCCGGAACACGCACGGGGCCTCGTGGCTGTGAGGAGGTGGCTCCGTCCCTTCTCAGGCAAGAGCCTTTCCTCAGACATTCTGGCAGCACCCACAGTCCACAGAGCACTTCCCGCCCGTGAGCCTGGGACGGCCACCGGCTCCATGGCAGACAGGAAACAGGAGAGACTGGGGGCGGGCAAGCTCGCCCAGCCCGGCAGAGGGGAGCTGGGCTCCACTGAGGGACCCCGTGCCCCCGGCCCCTCCCGTGGGGTCCCGGGCCTGAGCTGAGCCCCGGGGGGCACGGCCATCAGGACCCCACCCCAGCGGCTCGGTGCTCCAGAGCCTTCCCCGTCCTCGCTCTGGGCCCCGCAGGACGGAGGAGGCTGGCGGACCAGCCCTTCTGTGCAACTTTTCAGAGACCAGCCTGCAGCCAAGATGTGGACAATCCTGTGGACGGGCTGAGCCCCTCCGGGCTGCGCTGGGCCTTCGGCCGAGGTCTGTGTGTATGCGTGGAGGCCACGAGGACCCAGAGGGAAGGTGGAATGGAGTGGGCCTGTGGGGGCCTGGGCAGGACCCGCCCAGATGTCCACTCCTGGCTGAGGGGCCCTTAGCCGTCTCCTTCGGAGGGTGATGGGAACGAGCTGCTGGGCGGGGTGCTGAGCGGCCCGTCCTGGGAAGAGTGCAAGGCCCGCTGTGGGGAGAGGGCCGCGGGCAGAGCTGGGCCCGGAGCCTGGAGGTGTGAGGTGCCCTCCCTGGGGATGGGGTGCCCGGCGGCCCCGTGCACAGTGCTGGGCACACACTGGCAGAGTCTCAGGGCTTGGGGCCCCCAGCCCCCTGCCCGGGTCCCTGCAGAGTCCCAGCACCGCCCTGCGCTCACCTTCCTGACGGCTGACCTCCGGCTGCTCTGAGAACTGGCCGCCCCCAGGCTGGCTGAGAGGCCCCTGCCCCAGCGGATTAGCCCCCCCCCAAGAAAAACACACCGTGGGTTTCATCTGAGCCCAGCAGGTGGGCGGGAGGCCTCACAACAGAGAAGCCCAGACGGGTGGGGAGGGGCTGCGGGGAGCACTGCACAGGTCAGGTGACGCCCGGGCATGGAGATGAGGGGTCTGCAGCCCGGTGGGAAGCCCCGGTCAGAGACCCCTGCGCAGGGCAGAAACTGTGCACCCAGAGAGGACTGTGGGTGGGGCCAGGCTGGGATGGGTCCCCTGGGGTCTGCCCGACACCTTGACTACCTCCTGGGTCTCCCCGCTACCCAGAGGCCCTGAAAGGACTCCTCATCCCATCTTATAGATGAGGAAACTGAGGCTGGGGAAGGGAGGGGTGGCCCCTCTGGGACTGGGACCCCAGGCAGCCTGCACCTGCTCGGCAGAACTGCAGACCACTGGGCCACACCCTCATTTTTCACATGGGGGAACCGTGGCCCAGCGAGGGACAGGAGCCCACCAAGGTCACACAGGATGCCGGCCTCCTGTCCCGGCCTGGGCCCCTCTGCTGGGGTGTGCAGCCCATGCCCACCCCAAGCCCATACCCCGGGCCAGGAGGCCGCCCTCGGGGCTGGGTGGAGGCTAGGTGGATAAGGTCTCTGGCAGCTGGCGGGGGTGGGCACGGTGGGTCAGGTGCGGGTGGGGGGTAGCACAGAGGCAGGTGAGAACGGCGGCCGCGGGAGGTTCTCACGGACAAACAGGGTGAACCGGCCGCCCCCGCCAGCCCCTGACAACTGATGTTAAAGTAGAGGGCAGTCTGGGCGCACGTGGCCCTGCACGGGAAGGGGCTGGAGACCCTCCTGCTCGCTGGCTCTGTGCTCGGCGCCCCCGGCTCTCTGCACGCTGGGTGGTGGGCCACGTCTCTGGGCCCCCCCACCCCGAGCTTCCAGGCCGGGATTCTGGGGGTCCCTCCATTCACCCCCCAGGGGACACTCCAGGGATTGGCCGGCTGCCTGGGAGGAAGACCCGGAGCGGCTGTGTGGACTCTGCCCCCTGGGCCTCAGTTTCTCCCCCTGGACGGCTGGGGCCCTTCCCCCTCCCCCCTCCCCTCCCCTGCCCTCCCCCCGCCCATCGCGGGGGCTGCCGGGAGGAGAGTGAGCCAGGGCCCCGCCGGCAAAGATGAGACCACAAGGTGTGTTATGGTTGTCACGCTTGTCACAGGCAGAGTTTCACGCTCGGCCCCTGGGGACCGTGAGGGCCTGTGGGGCGGGGGCCAGGGACGCGGGGCCTTTCATCACCTGGGCCGCCGGCTCCCCATTCGGGACAGTCTTCATCTGGCCGTGATGAATGGCTGCAGCTCCGCTTGGAAGGCCTGGGAGAGGAGCCAGAGAAGCCGGGCAGAGGCTCTAAGACGTGGAGGTGAAGGGGGCGCGGCACCGGGAGGGCCACTGGTCCGTCTGTCCAGGCCACTGTCCTCTGCCCTAGAACGAGAGCAGGAGGGGCTGGAGCACGGGGTGGGGGCGTTTCTAAGCACACTTTCTGGAACGTTTGGACGCATGGGAGGGAACCCAGGCTGGGCCACCACGGACGGGCACCCGCGCGTGCCCTAAGCCCAGAGGTGCCCTGAGGCTCCGGGCAGCCCCTGAGATGCGGCCGAGTCCGGGTGCAGCAGGGCTGTGGAGGCGAGACCAGAGGTCCACCTGTGCGGCCCCTTCCTCCCCCTTCCGGTACGAGGACACGAGCCAGGCCGGAGCGGCCTGCCCACCAGGGACACACGCCCGGCCGTGTCGTGGGAGCTGCGCTGCCCACCTGCTCAGGGGGACCAAGGCAGTGTGGGGTGGAGCGCAGGCCCTGTGGCCGCCATCCACTGCACTTTGTCGCTCTGGGTCCTGCGTCGCAGGATCATGGGACACGTCCTCGGGGCTAAAGCCGCCTGGCTCTCTGGCTTCGGGGAGAAGGAAGCAGGTTGGCGTCGAGATGTCCTCGAAAACAGGTCGTGTAAGAGTCAGCGATGGACGCGAAAGTTGGTGGGCAAAAGAGAGATGAGACACAGGAACCCACACTCTTCCGTGTACCTCCCCGGAGAGACACTTATTAAACTTTCTGTACTTTTTTTGGGGGGGTGGGTAAAATATACATAACATTTACCACCTTAACCCCTTTTCAGTGTCCAGTTCAGGGGCATTAAGCACATTCACACTGTTGTGCAGCCATCACCACCGTCCATCTCTGGAATATTTTCATCGTCCCGAACTGAGACGGTTCCCATTAAACACTCACTCCCCTCCCCCTCCCCCAGCCCCGGGCCCCCACCCCCTACTTTCTGTCCCTGTGACCCTGACTCCCCCAGGGTCCTCACGTGAGTAGAATCGCAGTGTCCGTCCTTCTGTGTCTGGCTTATTTCACTGAACATCAGGTCCTCGAAGTCCAGCCACATTGTAGCAGGTGTCAGTACCTCATTCCTTTCTAAGCCTGAATCTACTGATTCATTACAAAGAGAAAACTAGTAACTTCACATGGGAGAAAGCCAACAGGCACCAGCAGGTGATCAAGCTAGCACCACCCGGGACGGGACAAACACCCCAGGCTCTCTTGCCCTGAGGCCCCGGGGAGACACGGCATCACTTTTGGGATGTTCCTGCCCCAAACACACAGCCCGGACATGCCCAGTCATGAGGAGACCCCACAAAGCCACACGGAGGAGCGTCTGACCAAGCAGCTGGCCGGCACTCTTAACAAAACGTCAGTGTCGCAAAAAAGACTGAGACGCTGTCCCAGAATGACCGTGACGACGGTGACGTGACAGCTACGTGCAACGCAAGGTCATGGGACAGGACCTGGGCGTCAGCAGGACGACTGGTGACCCTTGAAAAAGGCTTGTATCAGGAACCCCATCTACACTCAGGACTCTGGCGGGAATCAACTGTTAAATAGTCAGGAATTTTGCAAACCAGCTGTAAATTATTGAGATCGGCCGTGGTGGGAGTATTTATACCGTAGAGATAGGCAAGCGGCACAAAGCAGGACTTTTGGGGGCAGGGGGAGACCTCACAAGCACACCACCGGTTCTGTAAGATGTGACATTAGGGGAAGCTGGGTGAGGGTAACTGGAATCCTGTTCATGATTTTGCAGCATTTTTGCAAGTCTGAACTTACTTCAAAATAAAAAGTTTTAAAAAGTTCTAAAATCAGAGACTCAGCTCCTGGCAAACCAATCCCCTTTCTGTGTCCTTCAGAGGCATCAGACGCCACCCAAGCCTGACACACTCTTTCCTCAGCCCCTGGGGAACCACACCCTCCTGGCTTCCTTCTTTTCCTCAGTCCCTTTCAGTCTTTTAAAATAGGCTCTAATTTCTTTCTTTCATCCATCCCTCCACCCACCTATACATCCTCCCCTCTATCCTTCCATCCATCCATTTACTGTTTTTCTTTTTGATAAATTTATTTATGTTTTTATTTTTGGTTGCGCCGGGTCTTCGTTGCTATGCATGGGCTTTCTCTAGTTGTGGTGAGCGGGGGCTACTCTCGGTTGTGGTGCACGGGCTTCTCATTGCAGTGGCTTCTCTTGTTGCAGAGCATGAGCTCTAGGCACGTAGGCTTCAGTAGTTGAGGCACGTGGGCTCAGTAGTTGTGGCACACGGGCTTAGCTACTCCGTGGCACGTGGGATCTTCCTGGACCAGGGCTGGAACCTGTGTCCCCTGCATTGGCAGGCGAATTCTTAACCACTGCGCCGCCAGGGAAGTCCCCATTTACTATTTTTAGAGCAACTTAAATGCAGGGCACTGCTCTCGTTTATTGTGCAGTAATGAGCAAAAGAGACAAAGCCCCTGACCTCATGAAGTTCATACACCAATGGCGAGAAAAGCAAGCCAACAAGAAAAGAACTCTGTGAATTAAACACGCAGGAAAGGATGAGGTATCATGGGGGACGGGGGGTGGGAGATATAAAGCTGGGAACGGTGGGTGCACAGACACTCCGCCCCCGCCCAGCACGTCCCAGGGGCCGTGATCTCACTACCCTCCCCAGCTCCACCATGAACTCCAAGCCTGCAACCATCTCACCGTTCGATCCAGGCACATAAGAAGAGTCCAAGTGAGTTGGATGGTGTTTGATGGGGCCCCATGTGGGGTTGGACTCCAACGTCCGACCCAGACAAGCCCTTGAAACCGGGAATCCCCAGTTCACGGAGGCCCAGGGAGACAGGGGCCCCTGGCCAACGGTGCTGGAAGCCGGGCCGGCCCTGGAAAGGCATTTGGCAACGTAAACTCAGCACCGTGGAAATGCTCGACATCTTTGACCCAGTAATGCCACGTGTGGGAGGCTCTTCCAAGGAAATTACCCCAAATATGGGGAGAGCGTTAGGCCCAAAGATATTCACTGTAACATTATTTTTACGACCAAAAAAAAAAAAAAATGAGAAGCAGCTGAAGTGTCCAACAATCGGGGAGTAGTTTAGTAAATGATAGTCCACAGACTCGATGGAATACTAGGCAGTCATTAAAAGTGATAATTACAAAGACCGAGCGGTAAAATGCAGTCGCGCCTGCAGTGTAACGCTGAGGGGAGAGCAGCGTGTAGAATTATGTGTACATTAGGGGTGTAATGATGTAAGAAACATATGCAGCAGGAAAAAGCCTGGGAGGGGATGGAGTGGCAGAGGACAGAGTGGTGAGCTGGGGAGACGGAGAGCAGCTGCTCTTTTCTGTTTTCTGACTTTTCTATAAAGTATGATATCTTTAGTAATTTAAGATACAGGCACACCCCGCTTTACTGCGCTTCGCAGATACTGCATTTTCCACACATTGAAGGTCTGTGGGGACCCGAGTCTAACAGCACCATTTTCCCAAGAGCATCTGCTCGCTTCGTGTCTCTGTGTCACATTTTGGTCATTCTTGAAATATTTCAAACCCTCCGCCAGCCAAAAGATTACAACTCAAAGGCTCAGATGATGGTTAGCATTTTTTAGTGATAATGTATTTTCCATTAAGGTAGGTCCGTTGTTTTTTAGACATAAGGTTATTGCATACTTAATACACTACAGTGTAGGGCAAACACAACTTTTTTTCTGCACTGAGAAACCGAGAAGTCGGTGTGAGAGGCTTTACCGCGATACTCTCTTCTTTGCGGTGGTCTGGAGCCAAACCCGTGACATCTCCGACGTGTGCCTGTACTTAATCAACAGAGTTATTGCAGGATGTCAGGATTGTGGTAAGTTTTGGCTTCTCTTTGTGCTTTTCTGGATTTTCCAAATGTTCTCCTATGAAGAGGATCGCTCTGGTCCTGTGATGGGAGGAGGTTAGGGTGGGGCCGGAGCCGGGGTGCCAGCCCTTGTGGGATCATTGGCACGGGGACACCCTTCCTGCCCTCAGAAGGGCCATGCGGGTGGAGGAGCAGGTGTGCCCACAGCCTCCTGAGGGGAGACTGGCGCCTCGGCGGGCATCACGGGCTACCCTGAAGGAAGCGCTGGGTGCCCTGGGGACGCGGGAACGCTCCCCATCACCAGGAGGCTGCAGGCCGGGGCTCTGGGCTGTTATGGAAGGACGTCTACAAGGGGAACAGGGTGGTCAGAGGCCTGCGAGGTGCACTCTAGGGGAAGAGGGGAATGAACTGGAGGTTGTTCTGCACGTACCCTGCCCAGGCGTCACCTGCACCAACTCATTCATGCCTCAGAAACAGCCGTGAAAAACAAGCTTGTTTGTCAGAGGAGGAAATGGAGGCTTGAAGGCCTCAAGTAACTTGCCCAGAGTCATGAAGCTGGTAAGTGAGTGAGCACCCCAGAAATGGCTCTCCTAGGATTGTGCAGTGTACAACTTACACCACTGTCCAGGGCCTGCATCAGGGTTCAGACCCAGGTCAACCCGAGTTCAGAGTCTGGGCTTTCCCACGTGGCCCCAGGCCCTGTGCCAGAAACACAAAAATAAGAAGTTGTCCTAGTCCTCAGGGAGCTCAGAAACCAGGGAGAGAGGAGGACACGGGAAAGAAAACCGTAAAGATGATCATGGTGATGATGGTGCTGCAGGTGATAAAGGTGTTGATGATCCTGGCGATGAAGGTGATGGTGGTGACAGTGACCATCATTTATTCAGTGCTCTTTATGTACCAGGCACTGTGCTAAGTCTTTCAGATAAAGTATTTGGGTGGTCGGTACTATCCTGCCTATTTGGTCTTTCAGCCCACGAAGGGAAGGGCTGATATTTTCACCTAAGTCCACATGATTCCTGGGTCTGGGCTGGACAAAGGCCTGAGGGAGGCCGGGTGTGAGGGGCTAGGACTGAGGTCTATGCAGACGGAGTCTACCCCCCCCCTCCAGCAGAGGGAGGGGAAACATGATGGGCAGAGCTGATCCACATTGCGGGGCGGCCCAGATACGGCCCCTGCCTGGAGGGTTGATGCCAGGCCAGCAGTGAGGGGGCCAACAGCCCTGGGGCAGAAAGCCGTAGGGGTGCAGATGCCTGGGGCTGAGCGGGGGGGGCGTGCACCTGCTCGCCTTCCTGTTTTGCAGATGGGGGTTGGGCGCTGCAGAGGGGCAGGTGTATCCGCCATGTTTTTTATTTTCTGTATTTTACGATGCTTTGACGTCTCAGGGGCCCTGCTGGCCAGGAAGAAAGTGCCCCCTGCCCCAGGGTTAGCTGGTCTGAGGTAGCAGATACTCCCGTGAGCGCGCCTATCGTATGGAACCAGCCAGCACAGAGCCCACACCTCAACCCCTTCCTCTCTCAGGCTCCCACGCTCCCAGGGCAGTACCTCAGTCACCCAGGGCCAGGAAGCAGACAGCTGGAGACCCCCCTATAGCCCAGAGCCTGCCCCAGTTCTTCAATCCATCCAACCATAAGCCAGTGCACTGCTGACCCCGCCTCACCCATTCCATCCCCTGAAAACTGCAATAAAGGCTCTGGGCCCTGCTCCCCCCAGGTTCCTTCTGCCTCTGGACCCACCCGCTGCTGCCCCGTGTGGCCCTGCATGGCCTGCCCCCTCCTCTGGGGAACTGTGAGTGATAAACTCTTCTTTCAAGGCAGTGGTCTCCACGTCTGTCACCTTATATACCTGATTAAAACACATCATGGGTGCAAATCTCAAGATGGCAGGGGTGGCCTTGGGCCGCATGGCAGATCCAAGTTCAGACACAGGCTGTCTGGCTGGCCCGTCACGGAGCTGCTGAGGTGGGGTGAGCAGGGGTGAGCAGGGGTCCAGAGGGGCCACGGTTGTCCTGTGTGGTGGGTGGCCATGGGGCAGTGGGAGGGGACGCGCCTTCTGAATTCTGCTCATCTCCCGCTGCTGGGTGACTAGGGCGGGTCTCCATCTCTCCGTGGGCCTCCTCTGTGGACTGGAGACCTGGGCCTGGGAGCTGCCGGCCGGCCGGGAGGGTGCCGTCCGAGCCAGGCTGCAGCGGCTGCTGAGCTGAGGGCCAGGTGCCATGGGGCCGTCCCCCCCCCAGTAGAGCCACCACCCTGCCCACGACCCGCTTGGCAGCCCCTGTAGGCAGCAGAGGGCGGGCAGGGCCGAAAGCCGGGCTGGGGGGTAGGGGGAGGGCAGTAGCCGGCGGGGCCCCCGGCCGCCTCGCCCCGGTGCCTGCTGGTCGGCATCTGGCCCCGGCCCAGCTCCCCTTCCTCTGGGCCCGGCGCTCTCCGTCCACTGGGCCGCCTCCCCAGGGGTGTCAGGCCCTGAGTGCACGGCCACGGCCAGCCCGGCCGGCCCATCATTGAAGCCTCCCTCCCGTAATTGGCAATTTTGTCATATTTATTCACAACAGATCGGATTGTCAGGAGCTTGCTGGGGCTCTCCGGAGGCCCGCCGTGAAATCGGTTTGAAATGGTGTGTCAGGTTTTTCTCTCCCTGCTGAAGCGACCATCTGGCTGCCGGGCCGGGGCTGGGCTGATACACTGACCCGGGGAATCGCGGCTAAGCCGCTCCCGGGGGCCCGCACGCCCGCGCGCCGCTCCGGCCTCCCCCGTGGGCTCGGCTGCAGGGGGAGACCTGGGCGGGGCGGGGGGGCAGGAGGCCGAGAGCTCCCGGGCACCACACTGGCCATCCAGGCCCTGCCAGGTTGGCACCTCTCCCACAGCCCTACCCCGGGTGGCCCAGATCTCAGCGGCTGGGCAGAATCAAAGGGTAAGTTCTTTTTTTTTAAAATTATTTTAAAAATTTATTTATTTTTGGCTGCGTTGGGTCTTTGTTGCTGCATGCGGGCTTTCTCTAGTTGCGGCGAGCGGGGGCTACTCTTCACTGCGGTGCGCGGGCTTCTCACTGGGGTGGCTTCTCTTGTTGTGGAGCACGGGCTCTAGGCGCGTGGGCTTCAGTAGTTGCAGCACGTGGGCTCAGTAGTTGTGGCGCACGGGCTTAGTTGCTCCACGGCATGTGGGATCTTCCCGGACCAGGGCTCCAACCCGTGTCCCCTGTACTGGCAGGCGGATTCTCAACCACTGCACCACCAGGGCAGCCCCAAGGGTGAGTTCTCAATCGTATGGCAGTTCTGTCTGGGTCGACGGGGGCTCCGGTCCTGGCGGTCCTCAGGCCCCTCCCACCACAGTGCATAGCCCTATGAGCTCCTGGTGTCACTCAGCTGGGGGGTGGGGGCAGCTCCCAGGAAGGCCCCAAGCTGGACGTGATCAGGTGGCCCCAATGGACGCCAGGAGGGCTTCAAAGTGTCATATCCAGGGGAAGAAATGGGCTGGGAGCCCATGAAGCAGACCCTCAATAAAACAGGGGCACCAAAACCTTTTTTCTAAGAAATATATTATTTCAAAAATCAAATGGGGCTGCTTCACACCTATTAGGATGAAGTATATATTTTTTAATATAATAATATTATATATATAATATTATATATATCTCTCCAGAAAATAACAAACATTAGCAAGGATGTGGAGAAATTGGAACGCTTGCACCCTGTTGGTGGGAGTGTAAATTGGTACCACCATGGCGGAAAACAGTACAGAGTTTCCCCCCAAAATTAAAAATAGAACTGCCATATGATCCAGCAATCCAACTTCTGGATCTGCACCCAAAAGAATCGGAAGCAGGGCACAAACAGATACGTGTACACCCACGTTCACAGCAGCATTACTCACAGCAGCCAAAAGTGTGGAAGCCACCCAAGTGTCCATCGACGGATGACGGATGAACACAATGTGGTCCATCCACGCAATGGAATATCACTCAGCCTTCAAAAGGGAGGAAACTCGGACACCTGCTACAACGTGGATGGACCTTGAGGACATGGTGCTCAGTGAGATAAGCCAGACACAAAAAGACAGATACTGTGATTCCACTCCTGTGGGGTCCCTGGAGGAGCCGGGGTCACAGAGACAGAAAGCAGGGGGTGGGGCGAGGGGCTGGGGGAGGGGGAGGGGCAGTTAGTGTGTAATGGGGACAGAGTCTCAGTTTGGGAAAACGGAAGGTTCTGGAGACGGACGATGGTGACGGCTGTCCAGTGTGACCACACTGTGTATGTACTTAATGCCCCTGAACTGGACATAAAAATGGCTAAGAGGATAAATTTTATGTTATGCGTATTTTACCACAATAAGAAAATCAAACGGAGCCACCACCTATGGGGACACTGGCATGTCCCGTGTGTCTTGTTTCTGGGCAGAGGGTGGGCCTGGTGCCCCTTTGGGCTCTGGTTCTGGGCTCTGGCTGCCCTGTTCTCTCTGCAGGGGAAGGGGGAGGGGATGGGCTGCCCACGGCCACGCCGGGGCCCTCGGCGACAAATGGGCCCTCAGGGCCATGTGGGACCAGGGAGGCCGGACTGTGGGGCTGGAGCCACACACCAGACCAGGACTCGGGGCCTGGGACGGGCCACAGCAGGGGTGGCCTGCTGGGGACACCTGCTTATTTTTAATGCTGACGCCACATCAGGAAAGCCAGTTAGGCAGTGGTGGTGAGAAATTGATTGGTTTTGGAGCAAAGACCAAAACCCAGAGCTCGGAGGTTGTGGGAACGACGGGGGGGAAGGCCTAGTTGGCCCGCCCATCCCGTGTGTGTCTGTCTGTTGTCCCTTGGAGGATCCGGGCAAGGGGGAGGGTCCGGGCGCCCCAGCCTGCCACCGCGGCCACCTGCTGGGTCTGCAGGAATAACACTGGATGCACAGAGGCTGGGCTGGGGTCTGTCTTGGAACCCCCATGGTGGGGGCATGTCTCCTCCCCAGGAGGCTGGCCCGGGGCCCCTCCAGCCCGCACCTGCCCCGCCATCATCTCCCACCTGGGCCAGAGCGGGGCCCAGGCTGGACTGCTGCCAGGTGGGTTCCCTGAGGCCTCCCTGCCCCTCACCCAGCCCCCATCCTCCCTGGGTTCCACCCACACCTGGGTTCTGGTCTCAGCATCTCTGCTCACTGGCCGGTGACGCTGGGCAGCTAAAGGCCCCGTCTGGCCCTCAGTTCTTCCCCCTGTAAAAGGGGGTGGAGGGCGTTATCCTTCCCTCCCACCCCTTCTGCCTCAAATTGGACGTCTGCTCCGAAGCCAGGATGCACGGGGGCCCTGGGCACTGCCTGGAAGGCGTCATCAGGAGGGGCCCTGCCGGCCGCTGCCCACAGCCTGGCCCGTGCGTCTGTGCAGTGGGAGCCCAGGGACCCGGGAGAAGGCCCTCCCCCACCGGAGGTGGAGGGCGGGGAAGGGGCTCACTCCTGATCGTCATGCTAAGTGGGCGTCTGCGAGGCTGACTCGCGGACCCAGCTCTGCTATTTTCCTAAGGATTAGGGGCTCTTTACACAGCACAGCCCTCGGCTGAGCCTCGCCAGGCACCCACCACGCAGGCCCTCAGGGGTGGGCAAGGCGGGGGTCAGGGGCTGCCCGCGCTCTGGTCGCCCTCAGGCCAGCACTGCCCAAAATGGGGGCCGCCGGCCGCTGCGCGCGTCTGAGCCGGGATGCGCTGTGAGTGCAGAAGAGAAGACCGCGGAATATTCCAGTAGCGATTCTGCTTCTATGCATCACACGTCGAGAAGATAAGGTTTGGGATCTATTGGGCTAAAGAAAATATATCATTAAGGTTAATTTCACCGGCCTCTTTGGACTTTTTTTCACTGCGGCTTCTAGAAAATTCTGAATCACATACCTGTGTGGTCGTGTTCTATTTCTTTGAATGGTGCTGCTCCAGGTAATGTTACCACGTCTGCTCTCAATGATGTAAACCAGGATGGGAGGGCAGGCGGGATGGAGGGGGGGACTGCGTGGGGCTGGCACGGCGGTGAACGCCAGGCTGGAGCCTGGTCCTGTGGGACGTGTGGTCAAACCCCCTCCCCTTGAATCTGGTGACTTACTTGACCAATAGTACGTGGTGGAAGTGACATCTGGACCCCCGAGACCGGGTCATGAGAAGGCTTGCAGCTTCTCCCTCTTCGTCCTCTTGGGACCCTGAGCTGCCACGGAAGAAATCTGATTACTGGAAAGGCCTGCGGTGGGCGCTCAGCTCCACTGTCCCGCCTGCGTCCTGCCTTCCAGCTGTCCCCACCAGGGCACCCCCAGACCAGCCCCAGCCCCGTCCTGGGCAGTTGAAACCTGCTGAGTGACCTCAGGTGATGACACGTGGAACAGAAGAGCCACCCAGCCGAGCCCTGCCTGAATTCCTGACCGCAAACCAGGGAGAGATGGCGAAATGGTTACTGTCAGAACTGCTGATTGGGGTAGTTTGTTATGCAGCCGACGACCGGAAGCACTGATACACGACTCCCCCTACTCCTCGGACCCGCTCCAGATCCAAGGTGTCCCGGTGACGCCCGCGCAGCACAGGGTCCAGTTCAGACTCCCCCTACTCCTCGGACCCGTTCCAGATCCAAGGTGTCCCGGTGACGCCCGTGCAGCACAGGGTCCAGTTCAGACTCCCCCTACTCCTCGGACCCGTTCCAGATCCAAGGTGTCCCGGTGACGCCCGCGCAGCACAGGGTCCAGTTCAGACTCCCCCTACTCCTCGGACCCGTCCCAGATCCAAGGTGTCCCGGTTACGCCCGCACAGCACAGGGTCCAGTTCAGACTCCCCCTACTCCTCGGACCCGTTCCAGATCCAAGGTGTCCTGGTGACGCCCGTGCAGCACAGGGTCCAGTTCAGACTCCCACGGTGCCCTTGGTCATCACGTCCACGTAATGTCCTTCAGTCTGGAGTGACCTTTCCTTGACTCGCGACACTGACATCCTTGAGGACAGCAGGCCGTTTTGTGGAATCACATGTCCTGGAGTTTGTCTGCTGTTTCTTCAGAGCCGGTTTCCTGCTTGGTAGGAGTCGCTGCCGGAGGAGATGCCACAGAGGTGACACCGGGTCCTGGAAATGTGTCCTGTGCGGGGTGGGGGGGGAGGGGGGGCCTGGTTTGATCTGACCGTTTGATGAAGGGAGTGTCTGCAGGGTTCCCCGCTCTAAGGTTACCCTTTTCCCTCTGCAATGAATGTGTTTTTGTGAGGTGGGAATTGGAGGCTGTAAGTAGCCTGCATGTCGTCAAGGTTTCCATTTATTCCTGGCTCAGGACACTCTGGATACTCTTGCTCCTTCCCTGCCCGGCTCTGGGACCATGGTTTCTTCAAAAGCCTCCTTTCCTTCTAGTGGGGAAAGGGGCTTAGAAACCAAGATTTGGGTTCTAGGAGTGCCCACTGCTACCAAGGGGTCACTGCCCCAGGAGGATTTGGGGTGCAGGTCAGTTCCACACAGAGACGGCCCAGTGGATGCTGGCTGCGCCGGGGGACTCGGGGTTCACCGCCTGCAGGGTCTGTCCCCACGATGGGCCTGAGCCACGCCCTCCAGCTTCCTGGCCACAGCTGCAGCTCCTGCTCCTGTGTCACAGGACGTGATTCACGGGGGACCCAGATGGTGTCCCAGAGATGGGCCTGAGTGCCAACTGAGTGGGCAGCACACCAGCACGTGCCCCAGACCCAAGTCCAGGGCTCGACAGGCAGCATGGGAGCGAGGGGGTCAGAGAGCACCAGGGTGTGCTTGGCACGTGCTCGTGGGCACACGTGTTCACATGCACACCTGGGCGTGGGCGTGTGCAGGGAGCCATCCTCACGGCACGTGTGTGTATCTGACATGTGGTCTCTGTGTCTGTGTCCACACTGTGCGGGGAGCTGAGGGTCTGGGGGCGTCTGGGGGTGCCTGAGAGAGGGTGAACGCTGCTGCACGTGTGCGTGTGTGCACGGACCCACAAGTGTTCACGTGTGTGTTCACACATCTGAGGCTGCTTGTTCACATGAAGGCCCGGGCGTGGAGCGCACACCCACGTGTGTGTGTGTGCACGGACCCACAAGTGTTCACGTGTGTGTTCACACGTCTGAGGCTGCTTGTTCACATGAAGGCCTGGGCGTGGAGCACACACCCATGTGTGTGCGTGTGCATGTGCGGCCCCCAGGTAATTCTCAGGATGGGAGGTGGTCAGTTTGTGTCTGAGCACACGTGTGTCTATGTATGTGGACACGTGGGCACACGTGCAGCCGTGCTGAGAAGTGGGGGAGTGGGCATGAGAGACCCCACGGAGTCACGCCGTCCCAGCCCCTAAAGATGCTGATCCTGTGCCCCACCGTCCTGGGGAGACAGCCGGCTCTCTGCCCCTCCCGACAGCCCGAACTTGAGACGAGCCCCAGCTCTCCCCCCACCGTCCCGAAGCTCAGGGGGCTCAGACCCTGGTCCCACATCACCCAGAGCCCCCTACACGCGGCCCACGCTGCTGGGCGCCCACCCCCTTGCCTGCCGCTGGGCGTCGGCCGTGAGGAACGGAGGGATTCGTCCCACGACGCGGCTGCTGCGAGGAGGGCTGGCGCCGCAGCAGCCGCTGGTGTCCGTGGGACGGTGGCAGCCGTACGGGGGACGCTGGCCAGAGTCAACCCCAGCCGTGCTCCACGGTGGCTCCAGAAGGGCCCATCACCCGAGGCCCTGCCTCCCGGGATCCAGGCTGTGGGCAGCAGGGGGCGGCCGAGAGGCCCGGAGGGGCCGGCAGACTCGTCCAAGGTGCCCAGGGGGTCGGGGTCTTGCCTTCCAGCGCCCTGGGCGCCCCAGGCCTCCCCCACCCACTCCTGCCAGCAGTGTGCCCCCGCCCCGTCGTCGCTGCAGGAAGGGCTCTTTCCCCGGCTGAGCCCACACGTACTCCCTGGCCTCACTGAGGGGGCTGGGCAGCCAAGGGGAGTCTCCGTGCCTCGGTCTCTGTGTCTGTAAATCGGGGACGTGGTCCCGTCTTGTCTGCTTGGGCCGACCTGGGGGCTGGGAGGCTGCCTGCCGCTGGGCCCGAGCCTCAGGGAGCCTCCACTGTCGCCTCAGCCCCATGGTGGGGGGACCATCGATCCTCGAGGTGGGGGGCCGTCCATGCAGGCGGGCGGCGCATCCCCCATCGACCAGCCGTACCGTGTGCCGGCTCCCCCTGTGCTGTGCTAACAAGCCCATCTCGCGGCGCCTCGGGGCCTAATTGGCAAGACGGGCACGTGCGTGTCTGTCTGGGAGCCCCGCGGCTGTGCCCGCCCCAGCTCGAGGCGGACGGCGGTGCTGGGCCCCCGTGCCGGCGTCCTGCCCCTCGGGCTGCCAGCCGAGGCCGCCTGGTTTCTAGAGGCAACACCCAGAGGAAGGCCGTCAGCAGGGATGTCAGCGGGGAGAAGGGGCTTGTTAGTGGGGCCCCCTGAGAGGTGCTGGGCCCACCCCACAAGCCCAGAGGCAGCCTGGAGCCGTCCCACAGTGGGGGGGAGGACAGTGCAGGATGGGGAGGGAGGGAGAGGCAGGCACATGGTGAGGGGACCCGGGGCCCTGGCACTGGAGGGTAAAGGAGGACAGGGGTTACTTGGCACAAGGAAGGAAGATGGGGGCAGCCCCAGAACAGAACTGGGGTAAAACCTGCAGGTGCAAGAAAATGGCCACTTACCTTGTCAACTTTGGTGTCCTGCCCAAATGGCAATGAGGTCCCGCCTGCTTCCCTCGGGAGATGTCGTGGACCTGGGCAAGCGAGGGATGGCCTGGAAGGTAGTGATGTGCCTGTCAGTGGGCGCGTGCAAGCTAGAGGCCTGAGAGAGGACTCCAGCTCTGCATGAGGCAGGAGGGCTCTCAGAGTGGACGCAATGGACCTCAGGAACGTCCCCTCGGGGTCTGCTCAGCCGAGCACGGTGCTACGGGGGTGGGGGGGCAGGGAACCGTGTCCTTGTCCCCAGAGACCCTCTCCAGTGGGAGGACCTGAAGTCGGAGGGCCCGGCTGGGCGCCTCACTCTGCAGCAGACTCATCGCCTGCTCGGCCGGGGGGGTCTCCTCATCCCAGTCCCCCCAACACCCCAGAATCCAGCTGCCCCTCCCATCGGGCGGCCACCACCCCAGTGACCACAGGTGGGGGCACTGATGCCCCGAGGACGGCAGGAGCGACCCTCCCAGGCCTCCAGCACAGCTGTTGCCGCCCGGTCCCCACTGCTCCTACCCCGGTAGTCCCCAGATGCATGCCTCACAGCCCACAGCCCGCCTGGGCCCGGGGTCCTCCGCGCTCCTCACTCTGGGCGATCCGGGACCTCCACCCAGAGGGAGGAAGGGCCAGCCCCTCGCTGAGGCCTGATTGGGCTCCAGGGAGGCCCCGCCCTGGATGCTCTGGCTGCAGCAGTCAAAGAGCCCATTGTTCGTGGCTCTGCCTGCAGAGATGTCACGTTGGCAGCCTGAAGCCGGCCGTGATGGGAACGCTCCCACCACGGAGACCCCCAAACACGCCCGTCTTATTTTGCTTCCAGCAGACGTGTCCGATGGCTCCTCTGCTCCCATGTTCTGGATGAGAACACTGAGGCCAGAGGGGAGCAGGGTGCCTGGTCCCCCTCCTGGGTGTGGGGGACCCAGGAAGGTGGTGGCAGAGCCTTGCTGCTGTCACCGGGGCACCCGGGCGGCCACCAGCCCAGACAGGTGTGCGGCTGCCCCGCCCCGTTGGCCGCGGCCCATCCATCAGCCCGCTAATCTTTCAGCATCCGCTGGCCTCTCGTGGGGTGTGATGGATGGGCTCCCGGCCTCGCCGACTGCTGCGAAATCACTCAGCTCCAGACAAGCCCTAAATCTGATGCACGGAGTGTTGAAAGGAGGAATGTCTGTTTTCATAACCTACCTCAGTTACAATAAATATTTAAAATGCACATAACATCCTCTCGCTGCACAATCGGCCTCTGTGGCCCCGGCTGCGCAGATTTAATTAGCTCCGGGCTTGCCCCGCCGGCCGCGCTCACCCGTGGACGGAAGGCCCCTGTTTTCTTAAACTCCTGGCCACTGCTGGGCTGACACAGAGCCTTTGTCTGGCCTGGCGTCCCCTGCTGGCCCCCAGCGCTGGGCTGGATGGGTCCCTGGGCCATGGGTGCCCATGGATGGGGGGGCGCGTCCCAGGGCGTCCTGGCTGCCCGGCCAGTGAGCAGCCCTGACCAGCGCCCCCAGATGCTCGCTACCGGGTCCCAGAGGGGCAGGAAGACGACAACCCAGAAATGAAGGCAGAGCCTCAGCCCTGGTCCCGGATAGCTGTCCCAGGAGCCGTGCCCACTCCAGCGGATGGCCCGGCGCCAGGCCCACTTGCCTCCCTTCCGCCTTGGACCTCGGCTCCCGGGATGGCAGGACCCCCGTCCTCATCAGGGGCCACATGGGCACCAGGCCCTGTTAAGGCCCTTGGGGATCATGTCCCCTACTCGCACGGACCCCTTGAGGTGGGGACGATGTCGCCCATTGTAGAGATGAGGAAACTGAGCTCAACGTGGAGAAGTGACTCCCGGGTCACCTGGGTTTGTCGGGAGCCCCGCCTGCTGGCCAGCCTGCCTCAGCCGCGCCTTCACTCCCCATTCGTTAGTTCACTCGTCCACGTGCTCCTTTAGCACCAGCCTGCGTCTCCCTCCCTCCCTCCCTTCCTTGGGCAGAATGGAGGTGCGAAGGGGGTTGAGGGATCAGGGTGGCATGGAGGAAAGCCCGGCATTCTTCCTGGAGGGAGTGGCTGCAGTGAATCCCTGCTCAACCGGCCCTCTGTCCCCTGGCTCCCCAGGAGGCCTCGCCACCACCCAAGCCTCGTTCAGCCTCCGGGACGCGCAGGAGAGAATATATTTCTGTTGCTTCAAGTCACCCCGCTTGTGGGGCTTTGTTCAAGCGGCCCGGGACACCAGTACAGTCAGGCTCCCGGGTGTGGGTCCCAGTCCGGCCTCGCCTCACCTCCCCCGTTCGCCCCACGGCATCCTGGGGTTGTGGGGTCCGAGTTCTCCGGGTGATGGGTAGCACCTCTGGCTGGGCCTGGGGCTCAGCCCAGCCTCCCGGGCCTTTCAGCCCCTGGATTGTAAACCACGGAGAGGCTGGGGGATGCGGAACGTGCATCCCCACCCAGAGCCCCAGGCTGTGCCCTCCCCCGCCTGGCTTTTCTGGATGGCGTTGGGATTCAGGTAGGGACAGCGTCCCAAGGATGTGGGGCTGGAGTGTGGGCCCAGAGAGGAATGCCAGTGGGTCTCCCCAGCTGGCCTGCAGCAGGTGCTGCCCTCAGTCCGGGGCCCGAGGGCTTGCCCGGCACTTAGGGGGCCAGCCCCTGTTCCCGAACCCTCCCTCTGTCTGTCCAGACGGATGAAATCACACCATCCACCCGCCTTGATGTTCCCTAGGTGCCATCCTCAGGCAGTGGGACAGGTCCAGCTGTGAGGCAGGACAGGCGGGCCTGGGTTCGAGTCCGGACGCAGCCCCTGCAGGCTGTGCTTTCGGGCAAGTCCGTAACTTACCTGAATTCCAGTCCCTTCCTTTTCGGGAGTGTGAGGGCTCACTGAGAGGCTCATGGCCCCTGTGCCGAGAACGCTCTGCAACAAGCCACACCAAAACCTAGCGGCTCAGAACCACATCTGTTTTGCTTACAAATCTGCACCTCGGCCCAATCGGCTGGTCTCTTCTCTACCTGGGGTCCTGTCAGCTAGACCCACTTGCCAGCTCCCATCTCACGGTCAGTGAGACTGACAGCCTCCCCTGTGGCCCGGGCCTCCTCACAGCACGGAGGCTGGGAGCCAGGGCTGGGGCTGGAGAGCGGCGGGCGGAAGCTGCAACCCTTTTTCCACTCAAGCTGGACACCACAGATCTGCCCTTCTGCCATGCACTGTTTCCTGGGAGCGAGGCGCTAAGCCTGGCCCACCTTCCAGGGTAGGGAAAGCAGACACCTTCTCTTGCTAGGGGAGAGGAAAGTTCTAGAAGAGCGTGTAGGATGGGAGATACCGTTGCAGCCATCCTTGGAAAGCACACCCAGTCACATGAGTCATCAGCGGCCACTTAAGGCCCATAGGGTAAGGTCTGACCCTGACCTTCGCCCCTGCTTATGTACCAGCGTCCCCTCTCTGCCCTGGGGGCCCTGCCCTCCTCCAGGCCCTCCACCCCACCCTCCCTCCTGCCACAGGGACTTTGCAGATGTGTCTACCTCTGTCTCTTCTCTTAGTTCACACCCACTCTTCTTTGGGGCCCAGCCCAAGGTCACCACCTCAGGGAAGCCCTCCCTGATCTCTCTGCCCTGACCCATCCCTTTCATCAGCTTTTCTCTAGGCTCCCAGCCTCCTCCTTCAGAGCGCAGGGTCAGTCTGCAGTTCTGCCTGATGTACAAATATCGTTATTTAGCAAACGTCTGTCTCTACAACTCCCTGCTCCTCCCCACAGACCATAGGCTCTAGTCCTTAGCATGGATCCTGGCATTCAGTAGGCGCTCAATAAACAGCTGTTAAATGAAGAGAGAACAGAAGGCACTTGGATGAGTCAGAGCCCACCAGAGAAAGTGTAGGTTAACCTGTATATAACATAGGTAGGTACATAGGTAGGTAGATAGATGGATGGATGGATGGATATTGCAAGGTCGGCCGATGAGGTGGGTGTAGGGCAGGCCTCTGGGAGGGCAGCTGGAACTCTCGGGCACAGGCTGAAGCTGCCGTCCATGGGTGAAATTTCTTCTTCCTCCGGAAACCTCGGTTCTGCGCTAAAGCCTTTAACTGATGAGATCTGGCCCACCAGATGATCCAGGATAGTCTCTGGACTTAAAGGCGGCTGACTCCACATGCCGGCCGCACCTGTAGACCCTGGCCACACCTGTGCACGCCGGCCACGTCTACCAAGTGCCTCCCAGCAGCGCCTAGAGAGCCTTTGGATCTCGGGGACACAGAGACCCGGCCACCACGGAGCGTAGCAGGGCCTCACCCCCCTTCCTCCTCAACGCCTCCCACCTGGGATGGATGCCGAGGTGAGCCCACGGAGGGTGCTGAGTGCCCGGGGCTCCCGGGGCAGTTTCCCCTTGGCGGGGGGCGGAGAGCGCTCAGCCTCGGAGGGTTTGGGGGTCCCGTTAAGACGTTCCATCCAGCGGGAGAGACGGGCCTGTGAAAAAGTGAATGAGACGTTCCCTGTTGAGAGCTGCAGAGGAAGCTGGACTAAGGGTCCCACGGAGCATGGGACCAGGTCTGTTGGGAGGTGGATACGCGTGTGCGTGTGTAGATGTGTGACTGTGTGCACATGCATGTGTGCATGTGTCTGTGCACGTGTGTATGTGCAGCCTCAAGCAGAGCATTCTAGAAGCAGGGCAGGAGCTGCCTGCCTCATCCGACCCGGCCTTGGGAGGCGCAGGCCTCCCTGCAGCCGTCCCTCACAGCTCGAAGCTCTCAGGAGCCAGCCCAGGTTCGAGGGCAGTGGATACAGAACCCCCTCCACGAGCAACAGGAAAACAATGGGGGCCACGTTTTAATTTGAGGCCATGTTTTAAAACCACATAGCTGACGTTGTCGGATAGAGTTTCCAGAAAAATCACTCTCGCTGGGAGCCGGGTGCGGAGGCCAGAGGCTGGGAGGCCTGTTAGCTTTGCTCCTCTGAGCAGATCAAAACAGCCTCTGCAGAGTAGCAAAGGGTGGGCTGGGGGAGAGGAGAGGCACCCCAGGGCCAAGGGCAGGGCCAGGGGGCCGGACAAGGACGCACGGTCAGCGAGCAGACGTCCTTTGGGCCAGGGAAGGCCAGAGGGCTTCCTGGAGCAGGGGGCAACCAACAGGGGCTGAGAGGCCTGCTCCGCCCCCGGGGAGCTCTGGACAGGCCCTTTGGCGTGTCTGGACCAGCCTCCTGCTCTTCTGGCCCCCAGCCGGCCTGCCCACGGCTGGCCGAGGTCCTGGGGCGCGTGTGTGCCGGAGACCCCGCCAGCGGGCGTTCCGCACGCACCGGAGCCGCTCTGGCTCCCACCCGCTCGCGCCTGTTTATGAAGCGGAGGGTAAGTGTTTAATTAGTCGCCTAATTGCCTGGGTAATTGGGAGACGTACTCAGCTCTCCAAGTAATCAGTCGGAATAGGCCTGGAAAATATCTGGCCCAATATTCATTAGTGTGGTTCAATCGTTACACAGTTACCGTGTTTGGTTCGTGACAAGGCCCAGCAAACAGCTGCGCGCCCTGCAGACACCCACCAGCCCTGCTGGGGCAGGTCGCCCCGCGCACACCCCGGGCCCCCCACCCCCGGCCTCCTCCCCCCCACCCCGCACCCCCAGGGGGCCTGGCAGCCGGGGCGCAGGGAGGGCTCAGTGCACTGGCCCAGCAAGGGGGTCGAGTGCCCAGTGGCGGTGGGCTGGGGGGTAGGGGCTCTGGCCCATCACTGGTACTACCCGCACGCACAGCCCTTTATAAAGCAGGTGCCCATCCACAGGTCTCTGAATCTGCACAGCCCCGCAAGGTCCATAAATGTGCCCATTGTACAGACAGGGAAGCTGAGGCCAGAGGGACCAGTGGAGCCAGGTCTCCCCCCTGAATCAGCAGTCCCCCGGAGGTGGGCCCAGCCCGGGCAGGACAGCCCATCTGCTCCCCGTCCCCGGACACCGCCGCCCACCAGGAGGTTTGGTCCTCCGTGGAGGAAGCTCCTGGCAGCAGAGGAACGTCAGTGGGAGCGCTGGGCCCCCACGGGGGAAGGCAGAGCCCTCGCCTGATGTCTGCTGCCGGGAGCGAACGGCCACCTGCTGCCCCAGCGCTGGCCACTCACATCCTCTACACCTGATCCCTGGTTGCCCTCCCTGCACCAGGCTCTGCGCTCTGCTGTGGTGGGCACAGCCGTGACCACACGGGACCTGACTCTTGCATCCCCACCGACTTCCTCAGGGCACCTGGAGGGAGGGGAAGATGCTATAAGGGTCTTTATGGGGGAGGTGGAACCAGGCCGGGGGTGGGGCGCTCCCCGCATGCTCGAGCCAGAGCCCGAAGGAGGGGGCAGAGGCAAGTGGAGGGGAGGGGATGGAAAAGCATTCCCGGTGGCTGGAACAGCAAATGCAAGGTCCCTGAGGCAGGGGGGAAGGCAGAAGGCCCTGGAGCTGCAGGTAGTGGGCGGGGAGGTGGGTGATGTTGGGAGGTGGGGCTGGGATCTTGCTCTGGGAGTCGTGGGGGCCCTTGAGGAGGATTAAGGGGGCATTGAATGATGCTGTCCGGTTGGCATTTTAAAAAGACCCTCTGTAAGGAGGATGGTTGGGGGACCCAAGGGGAGGCCGAGAGACCAGTGCAGGGGGCCAGGTGAGCTCCAGAATCGGGCCCAGGCCCCAACCTTCTCTGCCTGCTCTGGGCCCAGGAGGGGGGCTCGTCCTCCTCTGGAGGCCACGGCCCTCCCTCCAGCTCTCACCAGCGCTGGCCCAGCCCTCCCGCTGCTCCAGGCCCAGCCCAGCAGGGCTCCTGCGTGCTTCCTCCCTCGGTCAGGCCCACACCTTCCAGAACAGCCTCCCCGTGGAATCGCCTGCCCCAGTGTTGCCCCAGCCCTCGGCGACAGGCCACACTCACTGGTCTTGCCTGAGTCCTGTTGTGGTCGTGGGGATTTGTTCACACACTGAAAGCCCTTGAAGTGCAGATGCGTTACCTCGTGGACGGCACACAGAAAGAGCTGAACCAGAATCGGAAACCCTGGCTTGGGTCCCAGCCCCACTGTGTGACCATGGGCAAGCCACTCGCCCTCTCTGAGCTTCGTTTCTCATCTGGGAAATGGGGGAGAGAATAATACCCACTGATGGGATTATTGTGGGAACATGAACAGAGATACGGAGTACCTGGAGGAAAGTAATTTGGGGGATGGTAGTGTGAATAGCCACTGTAGGTGGTGTCCCCAGCTGCTGCCTGGGCTGGCGTTGGTCTTCACAAATGTCACCTCATTTGGTTTAATCCTCCCACCCATTTTTTAAAATAGAGGGAAAATTCATACTACATAAAATTAGTCACTAACCATTTTAAAGTGAACAATTCAGTGGTATTTAGTAGGTTTACAATGTTGTACAAACACCACCTGTATCTAGTTCCCACACCTTTTTATTGTCCCCAAAGGAGACCCAAAATCCATTAACAGTCGCTCCCCGGCCCCCCTCCGCCAGTGTCTGACAACCACCAATTCTCTGTGGATTTGCCTATTCTGGACATTTCTCATAAATGGAATCATATACTGTGTCCTTCTGTGTCGGGCTTATTTCACTCAGCATCTGCCCTCGAGGTCTGTCCACGTTGTAGCAGGTGTCAGAGCTTCATTCCTTCTGTGGCTGAATCACATTCCACTGTGTGGGTATCAACCATCTTTGGAAGCAGGTGTAATTATGGTCATTTTACAGACGTAGAAACTGAGCATCAGAAAGGTTTCTCTTGTCTTCTGAGCTTACAGCGTCAGGATGTGAGATACTGGAAGGGGTGTAGTTACTGTTTCCAGTGCTTTTCATCCCTTGTGTGGACTCACGTTGGTCTGTTGTTATTTTCCTCCTGCTGGAAGGACTTCCTTTAACACTTCTGGTAGCACAGGTCTGCTGGGGGTGAGTTCTTTCAGCTTTGGTTTGTCTGGAAAAACATCTTTATTTCATCTCCAGTTTTGAAAGAATTTTTGCCGGGTATAGAATTCTAGATTGATGGGGTTTTAGGTACTTTAAAGATATTGCTCCACTGTCTTCTTGCTTTATTATTTCCATGAGAAATCTGCTGTCACGCTTATCTTTATTCCTCTGTATATGTGTCTTTTTTTCTCCGCTTTTAAGATTTTATCACAGAGCTTAAAGAGCTTTTGAGCAATTTGATTGATGTGCTTTGTTGTAGTTTTCTTCATGTTTCTTAGACTTGGAGTATGTTGAGCTTTTATCTATGAGTTTATCGTTTTCATCAAATTTGGTAAATTTTCAGCCAAAGTTCTTCAAATATTTTTGTTTCCCCATTTTCCTTCAGCAACTCCAACTACACAAATATTAGGCCACTGGAAGTTGTCTTTCAGACAGCTGATGATCTTTTTCATTAAAGAAAATTTTTTGACCTTTCTATTTTCATTCTGGATAACTTCTCTTACTATGCCTTCAAGTTTACCAATCTTTTCTTCTACCATGTCTAATCTGCTATTAATACCATCTAGTGTATATTTTTATCTGAGTCATTGTTGTTTTCAACTCCAAAAGTTCAATTTGGACCTTTTTTTTAATATCTTCCATGTCTTTTCAAACATATAAAGTAGTTATGATAACTGATTTAGCTTTTCAAACATATAAAGTAGTTATAATAACTGATTAAATGCCCTTGTCTGTTCATTCTAACATCTGTGTCAGTGCTGGGTCAGTTTTAATTAATTGAGTATTCTCATTGTGGGCCATGTTTTTCTGCTTCTTTTAATGCCTGATAATCTTTGATTAGATGCCAGACATTGTGAATTTTGCCTTGTTGTTTGCTGGATGTTTTTGGAATCCTGTAAATATATCAATACATGAGCCGTGTTTTGGGGATGCAGTTAAGTTATTGGGAAACTGATCCTTCCCAGTCTTGCTTTTATTGTTGGTTTTGTGCCGCTCTCAACTTAGTGCTAATTATTCCCCACTACAAGGCAAGACCTACCTGAATATTCTTCCCAAGGCCCTGTGAATGATGAGTTCTTCCAACTTGAGTCTGCTGGTAGGAAGAGACATTTTCCCACCCTGTATGAGCACGGGACATTGTCCTCTTATCCCTTTGGATGATTCTTTCCCAGGGCATGGATAATTTCCCTACCTTCATGCGGTACTCAGTTCAGAGTCCTTACTCCCTCTCCTTTTGGGTGCACTGTCCTGCAAATTCCACTTTGATATGCCCAGATTCTTGGCTCTTTCTCAGGTAGTTTGCCAGGTTACGTCTGGGTTCTTCCTTTCTGCCTCATGGTATGAAAAGTCTCCCAATGGCAGGACTCACCTCATTTCTCCCCCATCTTTCAGGAATCTCTGTCCTTCACTGCCTGATGTCCAGTATCTTAAAAAATATTCTTTCTTATATTTTGTCTGTTTTTTTAAAATAGTTGTTTCCGATGGGAAGATAAACCGAGTGCTGTTACTTTATCTTGGGTGGCAGTGCAAATCCTCAGACGGTTCCCACTGCGGGAAAATCAGAACCCAGACATGGATTCTGGGGATAACATTGAACCCTGGATCAAGCCAGGCCTGAAGCCAGAGATCTATCCCAGACAGTTCAGCTCTAGGAGGCAACAAATGCCCTCTTCTCTTTAAGCTGGTCAAGCTGGCTTTCGGCTCCTTGCTACTGCCAGCTTCCTATCCAACCATTGCTGCACGAGGCAGCTCCCTGGAGGTGAGAAATGCAGCTACAGGAGAGAGTGGGAGTGAGTGCAAGGCTAGGCCGGGCTGGGACAGGTGCAGGGGCACAGAGTGAGTTCTGTGCTTCTGAAAACCCACCCTGACCAGGTGAGGAGAGTGGATGGGTCCCATGTTTCCCACTCCCAGTCCTCCAAAGTCTTCTCAAAACACTTGGAATAAAGCCCAGAGTCCTCAGTCTGAACTGAAACGGCCAGGCCTCTGTTGCCCCCTCCCTTGCCTCAGTGCCCCTGCCCGAGCCCTGCAGGCTGCCAGCCCGTTCCCACCCCAAGGCCTTTGCGCTGGCTGTGCCAGCTGCCAGGGTCATGCCCTTGGGTACCTGTGTGGCTCCACAGCACACACCCTAGATCCCCACACAGGTCTGGGCACACAGCGAGGCAGTGCCTTTCCCCTCCCGGGGACCTTATGCCAAGGAGGGAACAAAAGGGGGGGTGGGCCCCTCAGAGGCTCCTGTGACCCCAGAACTTCCTAGAACAGGCCCACCTCCCTGGGGCAGGGCCGGAGAGGCCTGGTCCCAGACCTCCAAACTGCCCTCCCGGCAAAATATCCCCATCCAGCAGAGAGGATGGGTGGGGGGAGTGAGGAAAGGAAAATAATTACTTCTCAGCCTCTAACCCTTTCCGGCAAGTGACTCGGTAATAAATAATCCCCACGTCCCTCCAGCGCGATCCATCAGCAGGAGACCCTAATTACTTTAGGCTCACTTCGAAACTGCTTCCAGCCCCACTTCCAAATAAATAAAAAATTAACATGGGACCGAGCAGAGACCCAGACGCAGGGGTCCCAGCCCCCTCCCTGAGGTGTGCCTGAGCTGGGGTGGGCGGTGCCCCTGGGGAGCCCCATGCACCCCCCCCCCCGATGTGGGGCTCAAGGCTGGCAGTCAGGGGAGGAACTAGCTGCCCGGCACCCCTCCGACCCCGGGCCAAGGACCCACCTGTCACGTCTAGGGTCTCAGCTGGGAGGCTCCCACCCTGCAGGCCACCGCCCGGGCCCTTCTGTGGCCCTAGGGCACCGTGGTCTCAGGTCAGGCCCCGGGCCCAGCGCCCACCGGACGTGCTAGCTACAGCCTCCTTCCTCCCCGACCCACTCGGCCGAGCCTCTCCATCCAGGGCTCCGCTGTGCCCTCCATCAATAAGCCTGGGGGTTGACGAGCTGAGCCCTAAATGCCCCTGAAGCTCTGGCATTGAGGCCTCGCCCACAGGGGGCCCTGACTTCTCTCTTTGCTGGCCTGGAGACCCCACTGCCTGTGTCTGGGCCATGGCCAGGCCTCGGCCGCACCTCTGAGCCCCCCATGGAACCGGAGCCTCTTTGGAGGAGTCGCCGGGGCAGCTCGGCCCCTCCCAGCCCCGGATCGCCCGGTGGGTGGGCAGCGGCCTCCTCTGTTGGTGACCAGGCGGTGGACGGGGAGGAGAGACCAGGCCCGTCCCCGCCTGCCCCAACTGGCTCTGCTCAGGGCACATTCCCCCAGCCTCACAGCCCCCTGAGCTGAGGACCGGAGGGACCCCCCGCCCAGACCCTGCCCGCTGCGCATGGGGGAAGGGCCCCCGCCCCGCTGGCCCCGGCCTCGTGGAGCTGCAAGCCAACTGCAGGGTGGGGACAGAGCTCACCTCCACCTGCGGGTCGGGACAGTGAGGGGCCGTGGGGGTGGCCCGGACGCAGGGCTGGCGACCAGGGGCCGGGCAGGAGTGAGGCAGCTGGGGGCACATGGGGCCCCTCGCCAGACCCTCCGTGGGAGAATTAATTAAACACATCTCCCTCTGCCGCCGCCGAGTGATTTCTGCTGACCTCACCAGGCCGATTAATATTTAATTAGCCTTTAGGAGGAAAGGAAAGCACTTATTAACCTGCTATGTCAATCTGTCAGCGCCGGGGCTGGGTCTCAAATGGACCGCTTGGCAGGGAAGGGGGAGAATAATGACCAGGCGGGCTGCGCTAAGGTCTGAGGGCTGGGCTTGGGCCTCAGGGCCTGAGTGGGGTGGGCAGGGGCAGGGCAGATGGTGCCCGTCACCGGGCCCGGCGTCCTCTGAGCGCCACTCACGGGCCTGCTTCCAGCTCAGGGTCCCAGCCGCTCTGGCCCCAGTGCCTGGAGCTGACTTGTGGGGGAAGGAGCGTGGGGGGCCAGGATTTGGGGGTGCTCCATGCTGAGGCCCCGGGAGTAGCGGGGACTGCGCCAGGCAGGGCCCTGCTGCCACAGGAGGTGCTGCCAGATCTGGACAACCAGACCCGGCAGCCGCCTCTCCCAGCTCAACGTTACCGTCAGGCGGGGGCGAGGGGGGGCTACGAAAGCCAGAAGAGTGCGCTTTGTGTGAACTCTGCTGATCTTCCACTTCTAGGATAACAGACAGACTCCACGTTCCAAAAGCTAGGGGAGCCGGGGTGGAGTGAGTGGCCCACGCCAGCGCCTGCGGCCCCAGCACACAGTAGGTCCTCAGCAGACTCTGGAGGGATGGACACACGGAAGGGTGGGGAGTGGAGCTGGAGGTGGCAGACTCAGGAGGGGACAGCCCCGGCCACCACTACTGCAGGGGCCTCGGCATCTGGCCCCACCCACTGCGGCTGCCAAACCCTGGCCACACCCCTACCCTCATGGTCCCGCCCACAAAGCCCCTGGACCTTGGCATGTGCTGTGTCTGCACCGAAAAGGGCCTTTGGCTCTCAGCAAGCTCTGGGGAGGCCGTCAGGGCCTGTGGGGCTGGAGGAGGAGGAGCCCTGAGACCCCTGGAGGGTGTCCCCATGCAGACATTACCCAGATGGGGGCTACAAGCAGGGTGGGGCGGGGACACCTAGGATGGGCTGCCATGGGGGACTGCCCAGTGCCCCTCTCTGCCAGCCAAGCCCCCAGGCCCCTCCTGAGCCCAGAGCCAGGCACACGGATGGCTCTGCCAGGACCTCTCTCCCCGATGTTGGCAGGTGGTGATGAAATTTTTAAATAAGACCAAAAAAATTAAAACTCCCCCAAGTTTTATTAACTAGCTAGGTAATTATAAACTGGCTTAATTAAAATCTACCCTCGGAAAGCACTGCTGGGCGGCCTGACAGGGAAGGAAGATGGGGGTGTGGCTTCCTCGTGACCAGACTCGGTTTCCCCAGGCGTAAAGTAGGGAGGATACTAGCCCCTGACCCGGAAGGGCTGTTGGGGGCACTGGATGCAGAGAGTCCGCCTGCTCAGAGAGGCCAAGGGCCCCGCGCAGACGCACAGCAGTAACTAGCAGGGCTGAACTTGACCCTGAGGAAGACAGGGGCTTCCCTTCCAGGCCTGACTCACGCGGGGGTGGGTGCAGAGGGTCCCGGAGACCCTCACGGAGAATGCAACAAGCACCCCGACGTGGTCCACATGGGGGCCTGGGGGCTGCAGAATCTCCCAGCCCAGCCTCGTCCTCCCTCTGAGAAGGTGATAGTGGAGCCAGGCCTTACAGGACGAGTGGGGCTCATGTGCAGAAGAAGAGCAGTCCTGGAGAGGGCACACCCGGTGGAGGGCACGGCAGAGGCAAGGGCCAGGAGGTGTGGATGGCCCGGAGGTTCAGAGAGTCTGCAGCTCGGCGGGGGCAGGAGAGGGAGGAGGCACAAGGGGCCAGGTGAGGCCGGCTCGGATGCCGGGCTTGGGGTCTGGGGCTCAGCCAGGGGCGGGAGAGGAGCCGGTCCACCCAGCGCCCTGAGGCGATCTTGCTCTGGCGGCCTCTCTCCCTGACCAGGGCAGCCGTGAGGGCGGGTGGCAGGGCCCGCGGGGGCGGGCACAGCTCGTTGGTCCTGGGGCAGAGCCTCCAGACTGTTTGCTGGCCCAGCGTCAAGCCACTGCCGTGCTCATGGATGGGACCCTGCTGGGCCTGGAGGGACGGGACCAGGACCCCAGAGGGGCCCGACGCCCAGTGGGGAAAACGGGGATGGGGAGGCGGGAGGTGCTGGGAGGATGGAGGTGTCTGGGGAGGAGTCCAGGGGCTGGGACGCAGGGAGAGAGACAGAGACAGAGAGACCCACCCCGACATGGGACGGGGAAGGTACCCCTTGCAGAGGCGTAAGCAGTCGCCTCCGCAGAGGGGTCCCGGGGCTCCTGGTGGTCCCGAGGCTGGAGGAGGTTAGGCCCGCTCGCCCTGTCACCCCGCAGGGATGGCACGATGGGTCTTCCCCACCCCCACGCCGACTGCAGCCCTGAGAGCCCGGGGTGTCCCCACCACGGCCCCCCAACCCGTCTGCCCACTGAAAGGGAGACCTCTCCACGGCAGCCGGGGCCGCAGGGAGTCTTGGGGTCATTCAGGCCTGGGTCTACTCCTGGCTTGGCCACTGGCCGGCTGTGTGGCCTTGGGCGGGTCATCTGGCCCCAGCCTCAGTTTCCCCGCCTCCTAGGCTGCTGTGAGTGCATTAAGCACCCAGCGCACAGTAGGTACCTCACCAGGGACCCGCCAGCCACGGCCCCGCCCACCCCTCAAGGCGGGGAGTCTGGGATCCCAGCCTCAAACCGCCCCCACCCCGCGGTCTGTTCCGGCGGCCGCCCCGCGGCTCATAAACCCCTGAGCTTTGATCTGTCCTCCTTCCGTGGAGCCGGAAGAGACGGGGGCTCCTCCCAGCCCAGCCCTTCAGCGTCGAGCCCCCCCTACACCAGTGCGTCCATTAACCTCTGCACTCCGGCCGGAAAGGGCAGCTTCAGCCCCCGCCTGTTCCCATGGGGGGCGCCCACAAGGTGGGGCTTCGAGGGCGTCCTGCGGGGCAGGGGCCTGCCCCCGGCGGCCGTCCCAAAGGGCCCAGGGCCTTGGGTTACCGGGGACGCCAGGAGGCCCAGGGCTGCAGTTCCACCTGAGAGGGTGGATGCTGACAGTCTCAGCTTGGACCCCCAGACCCTCGTCACCCCCCAGCAGGGGCAACTTCCTTCTGGTCTGAGGGCCTCTCCTGCCCCAGGGGACCCCTTGGAGGTGCCATGGGAGAGACCCTCCAGAGTCCCTTTCTCACCCCATGCCATCCTGCCCACTCCCTGTGACCCCGCCGCCCCCTTCCAGCCCCTGGCCGTCTCCCTTGGGGCTTGTTCCATCCCAGGTTGGTGGGAAGCAGCACCCCTAGCGCCCTGCTGCCCCTGTGACGGGGGCCTCCCACCTGGGCCCGCTGGGGAGCTCGGGCTGGCGTCCAGCTCCACCCCCGTCCTGCCCCTGGGCCCAGGGGACGCCCCCGCTCCTCCCTCCGGGGTTCTACACAGGACGGGCCCCCCTCTTCTCTGCCATCCCCCCACCACGGCTCTCACTTTGTCACAGTGGTTCTTGCCATCGTGCCTCCGAGGGGATGGGGCTCCTGCTCTGCGAATGGAGCGGCAGGGTCACTGCCCTGGGCACGCGTCACCCACTGAGGCCCCAGACCCCCAGCTCCTTCTCACAGGAGACAACGAGCGCCCCTCGCCTGGCCCGCCCAGGGCAGCGGCTGGGCCGGACCAAGGACAGGGGTTCCCTGAGCCCCCCACTCCCAGCATCTGACCCGGGTCTAGGCACAGCATCCGTAAATCGGGGAGCAAGCCCCTCCCCGCTCACGGGCAGCACAGGAAGATGCTCGCGGGGCCCGCGGCACGCCGTCCACGAATGAGCTCTCTCCCTGGGAGCGCAAGTCCAGGTGTTCAGCTTGTGTGTACGGGACCCCTGATTCACGGGCACAGCGGGGAACAAATAAACAGCCCCCCTCCCGGCGCTTGGGGTCTGGAGGCGACGCAGTTGAGAAACCGACAGGCACCATGGAGGTTGTCACCAGGGGTGTGTGGAGGGCTGGGGAGGAGAGGAGGCGGGTTCAGAGCCAAGCTGGCGGCATCAGGGGATAATCACAGGGAGCCGAGAGGGGCGGGAATCCGTGCGGGGTCAGGGGTCAGCCTGGGACGAGGACGGGAGGCGGGAAGGAGCCCTGTGCAGTGGAGGCGGGGCGAGCATGCGGCCGGAGAGACAGGCGGGAGGGCCGGGAGACTTCTCAGCTAAATGTCCCTCTGGCTGCCAGGAGGAGAGGGGAGCAGACGGGCTGTCTTCCTGCCAGGGCACCATCGCGGCCATGGGGCCTCCATCAGAGCTCGCAGGGCCCAGGCCCTGCCCCTTCCCCCGCAGACCTCAGGAGGAGCCTGGTCCGCTGGCTCTGCCCCTGTGCTGTGTGACTGTGGGCCAGGCCCTGCCCTCTCTGGGCCCCTGCCCCATCTGGGCCCCCTGCAGCCCCTGTGCCGTGGGCTCTGTGGAAACTGCGCTTCCAGCCACGTCACCCGCCTTCTCACGGGGGTCCCCGGCATGCACAGGCCCAAGAGGTCGCAGGGATAGAGGAGGATGCCTGCCCACCCAGGCCGCAGCCTCGTCTCGGGGAGCCCCTCCACCCCAGCCACGGCACCCTCCGCTCCCCCTCAGGTCGGCTCCGTCTGCAATCGACACATTTCCTTCCTCCCTATAATGCATGTTTTCCCCATCGGGTTTACAAATAACCTCAAATTTTACTGTTTTCTTTCCCTAATGAATTCTCCGAAACGTGTTACAAGCTCCCCGTTAATGACTGTGGAGCGGCAGGCCCCGTGCGCCCCGGTTTTCCGCGGCTGAATTAGCCTAGCTGCACACAGCACACAGCCCTGGCGCAGCTTGGCTCTCCGCAATTGCTGGGAATCCATTATATTGACAATATCCATTTGTGTAATTCCTGCATTAGGATTTTGTGCTAAACTGTGTTTGAAAGGCACCGCCGACCCTGATTACCTCTTTAATTGTGCTTAAAAATCCAGATTAATTCAGAGGCGAAGTCGACCGCGCTGGGAAGGGGCCTTGCTGGGCCCAAGCAGGGGATGGTTCCCGGGTCCCTGGGGTGGCTGGTTCCACGGGGACCTTCCTCTGTCATGCTTCTAGCATTCTTGAGAGCCTCCTTCGGAGCTGCCAGAAAACTCTGGATCCAAAACGGGGTGGCTGGGAGCCTGGGCGGGCGGACAAGAATGACAGTGGCTCCTGAGTGTGGAACTGGGCTGGCGAGCGAGGTGCGCCAGGCTCCCTGGGGAGAGCACGAGTACTACGGCCTCCACTTTGCATGGGAGAAGGTCGAGGCAGAGACCGGGCTCGCCCAGGGCCTTCAGTTGGCGAGCGGGCGGGTCCGGGGGAGCCTCGCCCCATCTCCCGCCGTCCCCCCGAGGAGGCTGGTGGGGCTGTGCACAACCCCAGCTCCTCCTGCCCTCCTTGGACCCGAGGGGGCTCAGGGGTCCCCTGGTCCCACTCCCCCGAGTTACAGGTGGAGAAACTGACACTGAGTGGCCGAAGCCTGCCTCTGGGTCACGTGGAGAGATGGTGGCACCCGCCCCAGGTCAGCCAGGGAGGACTGTCTCACGCTAAACCTCTGGCTCTGCCATCCTGCAGACTCTGGAGTGTCCTCCCATAGTGGGGGCAGTTGCTGTAGAGGGGAACCAACCAGAGGTGGCGTCCCAGGTGTGAGCGAGGACCTGGGGTCCAGCCAAGCCAGGCCCAGGCCTTGGCTCCTCCCCTGACTTGCTTGGACAGTCCCGTCCCTCTAGAGCCTCAGTTTCCCCATCTGGACAAGGAGTCCTGACACTGAGCTGGGCGGGCCGTCACGTGGCTTGGAGGTAATACTTGGTGGTCGGTGCCGGCATGGGGCGAGCACACAGCGGGGGCTGAGCAAAGGCTGGCTGTACGGGGGGGAGGTGTCATGGCCGTTTGGGGGGGTCATGGCCATGAGGGGGAGGTCATGCTTTCCTGTGCTGCTGCCTCTCAGATCCTGGGGCAGCAGGGAGCAGCGAGGTGCTGGCACCCCCGGTTCACACCATGAAGTGTCCATCCTTCCAGCCCATCATATTCCCTGGGGCAGAGTCAGAATTGCCGGGGGGGCCTGGGGTGCAGAGGGAGGTGGGAGCATCCACAGAGCCCTGCCCTGGCCCTCAGGCTAATCCGAGCCGGACCCCCGTGTCGGGTGGGGGTGGGAGAATGCGGCTGGTCACCTCCATCCACGCCCGAGAGCTGAGGTTTGGTCCAGGCTCCCCGCTCTGGACCCACCACCCCCAAGGCAGGCCCTGCCCTTTGCCCTCTCTGTGTCCGTCAGACCGGGATGGCCCAGGGGGAAATCGACTACAGGGGGATGGAGGGAATCTCTGCCCCCCGGGGGTGCTCGGCGCAGGGAAAACTTTGGATCCCGAATCCAGCTCGTGTGCACGGTCGGGGTGACCCCAGCCACCCAGCCAGGGAGGCCCCTGGGTGGGGCAGGCAAGGTGGCAGGCTTCTTGGGTCAGCCAGGCATTGGGGCAGAGCTCTCAGGAGGGGCCTGTGGGGTGGCGGAAGCAGATGAGATGTGGCGGAAGCTCGGCAGAGACGCGGTCCAGCTGAGGCTGCCTCCAGCCCGACCGCACCTCAGGCGCTGTGCTCCCATCTCGGGGCCCAGGGCTGGGGCACCCACGTCACTCGGTCACGATGCAGGCTGCCCTGGGGAGAGGGGTGTAAGTGCCCACGCATCTCCCCTTGGCCAGTGCAGGCAGCGCTCCGGGGAGGGGCACCCGTGAGCCACCGGCAGCTGGGGGAGGGGAGCGCCATCGTGGCCAAGGGTCCCCTCACCTCCCATCGCCCAGCGAGGAAACAGAGCCCTGAAATCCGGTCTGGAGCTCAGCAAGGCCGACGGCACCTGACCCCACAGGCTGCTTAGTGGACGGCAGGCACGCACACACGTGCACACACACGTGCACACACACGTGCACACACACGTGCACACACACGTGCAGGGTGCTCAGCGGCTGTCCGGGGGTGCCATGCACCCATTTACAGTGTACAGCTCGGTGGGTCTAGCACGATCACAGAACTGGGCAACCTTCACCACAGTCAATTTTAGAACACTTTCATCACCCCAAAAGCACCCCTTCTTTCGTTAAACTTGTTCCTGGGTATTTTATTCTTTTTTTGCACACACATTTGGAAAAACCCTCTCATGTTGGTTTCGGGAAGGGGATTAAAACAGTCCCACGTGGTGGTGGAAGAGGCGAGGTTCAGGTAGAGGGCGAATCACCCACCAGTTAGTTGTCTTTCGCTGTAGAACATTTATCCCCAAATGTAGCAGCTTGAATCACGCACACTTATCATCCCCCAGTGTCAGTGGGTCAGGAGTTCGGGAGCAGCTTAGCCGGGTGGCTCTGGACCTGGGGCTCCCATGAGGTGCCGTCAGGTGTGGGCTGAGGCTGTGTCACCTGAAGGCCTTCGCAGGAGGCGCTTCCCCACGGCTGCTGGCGGGAGGCCCAGGTTCCCCACTTCGCTGACCCTCCAGGGCCGCTTGGGCTCCTGGCCGCCCCCAGAGCTGGTGACCCAGAGCACGGGGAGAAGCTGCTGTGCCTCCTACCACCCGATCCCGGAATCCACGCACCGTCTCTTCTGCTGCGTTCTCCCCGCTGGAAGCAGGTCACAAGTCCAGCCCACACTCGGGGGAAGGGACTCAGCCCCCACCTTTCTGTGGACGGATTTCAGAACCAGCACAGGAGGTAGACTTGGGGTAGCGCGTGGGGAGGACCGTGACGGCACCATGGCAACTGGCGTCTCCAGGTGTTTCTGCGCCAGGCCTGCAGCGGAAAACACCTAAGCCCAGCTCTGGAGCCGGAGGAGACCAAGCCAGGAGGCCTCAGGACAGGCCTGGCCCTCAGCCCTGCTCAGCCGGGGTCCCCGGGGCCCTAGGCCTCCCCTAACTCTCTGGACACTGACCCGGCTCACTGGGGCGGGGGCCCTGGCTCCCCACTGTCCCCAGCCGGAGAGCGGGCCCTCTCCCGGGTAGGCTCGCTTCTGCATCCCAGAGGGATGGAAAACTTGGGCCCCTGGAGGGACCCCGTGTTTGGCCCTGACCCACAACCCTCTCCTCACATTTATAACCGAGTTTCCAGGCAGGATTCCGAAAGTGACGGGTAATTAAATGGCAGGGCCCTGGGCCTCCCACCCACTCCTGGCTGTGGCCGCGGGGTCGGCCCCTCACCTTCCCAGGGCCAGGATGCCTCTTCCAGGAAGCCTCCCCCACACCGGCCGAGTTATTTACTTTCCTTAACAACCTTTTATGAGGGGCCTCGACGTGGCCTTCAGGAGAGCGGAGGAGGGTTCCAAGGTCATCCTTTGGATGTGATTTTATTAACTGAAGTCGGGCCCGCGGCAGGTTAAGCGGCAGCCCCTCCTCCCCCGGGCCGCACCGACTGCACGCCGGCCCTCCTTCTCCAGGCGCGGCCTGCCTGCTCCGGTTTAATTAAACCCTCCCTCCGCCCCCGACGGGCAGGAGACCCACGGCAGCGCCTGACACCCGGTGCCGCCACCTGCCTCTGAACAGCAGGCCTGGAGTTTTAAATGAATCCATTTTCTATGTAATCAATCAAAATCAATCAATTGTATTCAATTCTATAATTAATCAATCATATTGAAGTATAATTTCCACATGATAGAATACTCCCACTTTCAGCGGACGGTTCGATGAGATTTGACAACCACAGGCTCGTGAAACAGCCCCACAGTCAAGACGGGGCCCCTCTCCCCATGCAGCTCGGGGGCCCTGGGCCACGTGGGCCACTGAGCACTTGAGAAGTGGCTGGTCCCCGCCGAGGTGCCCCGGGCGCGTGAAACACACACTGGGTTTCCAGGACTTAGTCTGAGAAGAAAACCCCACAAAACAGCACACTAATGATTTCCATAGTGATTACCCGTTAAATGGTGACATCTGAACGTGAGTTAACACAGTGTATTATTGAAACTGACATCACCTGTCTCCGTTGCTTTTTGAACACACCCATGAGAAAGTTTAAAATGGCATCAGTGGCTCGCGTGATGCTTCTGCTGGCCAGTCCTGGTACAGAGCAAGGTCCCCGCGCCCCAGCCCTCCCCCGCCGCTGCGGTCCAGCCCTGACCCGGGCACCGTACGCCTCAGAGCCCCGCGCTCCCGTCTGTGAAATGGGGACAAGATGCTGCCACGTGGGCTTGTCGTAGGGGCTAAAGGACATCAGAGGTGATTTGTCTGCAGAAGTCCCGGCCCTGGGCATGGGCACTGCACGCATGGGGCAACCCCAGCTGGGTCACCACCCCAGCTTCCTGACCCTGCCATCCTGTGTAAGTTCCAGAAGGTGGGACATGTGGGGAAACCCCTCTTCTAGACTCCCTGGAGGGAGGAAACTTGTTCACTGATGGTATTTTCAGGCGAGGCAAGGACGACATCTCCAGCAACCTCCCCCGTAGCGTCCGTCCCATCTCTCCCTGGGCCCCTGGCCCCTCACCCCACCTCCCTGCCTGCTGGTTCTGCAGGGCCAGCCTGGCCCTGAGGGGGCACCACCTCACCCCCAGGCACAAGACCACCCCAAACAGACCCCGGTTTACACAAAGCTTCTCTGAAGTAGAGTGCCTGGCTGGAAGGAAGTCAGAACCGAGGCACCACAAGGAAGGGCCAGTGCTGACCACGGGCAGGGGCATCTGAGCATCAGTGTGAACAAAGCGGTGACAGATTATAGCAGGTCGAGTGAAGAGTCCACCCGTCAATGCTGACACACAGAAGTAAACGGGAGGGAAAGCGCCTCCTTACAGAATGGCACAAATGTAGAAAGAAATGGAATTAGAGGATTCACCTTTGGCTGCCAGCATAGAAATGATGGTTCCAGAATGAGTCATGGATGGACGCTAAAGCCGTCGGGTGCGACGGGGAAGGAGAGAGTCAGTGCCTCCGCATATCTGCCCACTGACAACTTCACTGACGTGTGTCCACGCGGCCTGTACCTCCTGGTATGCCAGCGAAGCCGTCCCCACATCCGTCACCCCAAAGGCTCCCCCTGTCGCTTGTAATCCCCTCCCACCCCTCCATAGATTCTCCCCGAAGCCGCGGATGACCACTAACCTGCTCTGTCCCTATAGATTAGTTTGCATTTTCTATAGCTTCATATAAACAGAACCAGGCAGTATGTACCTTTTTTGGTCTGGCTTATTTCACTCAAGATAATAATTTTGAGGTCCACCCATGCGCTATTGCATCAGTCGTTCATTCCTCTTGGAGGCTGAGCAGGATTCCACTGAATGGATGTACCACAGTCTGTTTATCCACTCACTGTGGAGGGACACAGTTTTTGGCTATCACCAAGTTGTTACGAACATTTGTGTACAAGTCTGTGTGTGGACATATGCTTTTCTTTCTCTTACGTAAATACCTAGGAGTGGAATGGTTGGGTTGTAAGAAGGACACATATTTAACATTTTAGGACCTGCCAGACTGTTTTCCAAGGCAGCTGTACCATTTTCCACTCCTGCCAGCAAAGTGTACAAAACTCCATTTCTTCCACATCCTCACCACCATTGGCCACGTCAACCTTCTTCTTCTTCTTTTTTTTTTTTAAATTAATTAATTTTTTGGCTGCGTTGGGTCTTCGTTGCTGTGTACAGGCTTTCTCTAGTTGTGGTGAGTGGGGGCTACTCTTTGTTGGGGTGCACGGGCTTCTCATTGCGGTGGCTTCTCTTGTTGCGGAGCATGGGCTCTAGAGCGCAGGCTCAGTAGTTGTGGCGCACGGGCTTAGTTGCTCCGCGGCATGTGGGATCTTCCCGGACCAGGGCTCGAACCCGTGTCCCCTGCACTGGCAAGCGGATTCTTAACCACTGCGCCACCAGGGAAGTCCCACCACATGAATTTTAGAATCAGCATATTTATTTCCACAGGAAGCTTGCTGGGATTGTTTTTGGATTGCCCCAAACTGCCTCCAGGGAGCTCCGATGTGGTCACCGGCCCCTCAACAGCTATTTCTTGCTGGGCCCAGGGGGGAGCAGGAGGAGGGGGGTGGAACCCTAGGTGCAAACCCTGGCTCTGTGCCCCCTTGCAGGGCAACCTGTCATTTCCTTTCTCTGAGCCTCCCTGCTTATGATTTGGGGACGGTGGCACTGAGGCCTAGGACTGTTGGGGCTTAAGGGTGGGGATGGTGTCGGGGCAGCAGCAGTAGGTGTGACTTCCCAGCCGGGCTCTCTGCGCTGCCCCTGCCGCCACCCTATCCACAGGGACCACGCCAGCCACAAACCGTCTGCAGCCACACCTGTTTAGTGAAGACGATGCTTGTAAGAGACACCGCGTTCAGGTCCCTGGAGCCTTTCCCCAAAGCCCAGTATCCCAAAGTTCACCCGCATCCTTTGATGAAAATAGATAAAGCCCAAGAGGGGGACTTCCCTGGTGGCGCAGTGGTTGAGAATCCGCCTGCCAATGCAGGGGACACGGGTTCGAGCCCTGGTCCGGGAAGATCCCACATGCCGTGGAGCAACTAAGCCCGTGCGCCACAACTGCTCAGCCTGTGCTCTAGAGCCCGTGAGCCACAACTCCTGAGCCCATGAGCCAGAACTACCGAAGCCCACCTGCAGCAACAAAGATCCAACGCAGCCAAAATTAAATAAATAAATAGATTTATTTAAAAAAAAAAAAACACCAATAGGACACTTACTTGGGGTGACTGTGTAGCTACAGGGTGCTACTCTGTCCCAGTGCAGGGACATCGATGGGGGGCGACTTGGAACCACGCTCACAGCACCCCTGTGCGCTGACTCGCTCCTCCCTCATCCACCGTCTGCATCCCGGCCCTGCAGCTGGACGCCTGCCTGTGGCCAGGAGAGCCCACCCACCCTGGGAGCTCCTCCCCCGAGGCCCAGCCAGGCAGGGAGTGCACTCCCACCTTCCAGACGGGAAGCTGAGCCTGGGGTTCCCATCACGCGTTGGTTCCCCTCCTCTGGTCTCCCCTGCAGTCCTCAGAGCCAGGTGGGATCATCCCATCGTACCAAAGGCCCAGAGAGGCGCAGGTGTTCTCCCGAGGCTGCTCAGCCTGCGAGGGACGGGGCGTACAAGCCGCCTGGCTCCCAGCTGACCCTGTGGCTGCCTAGAGGGTGCCTGCCCGGCCCCACCTGCCCCCGCCCCGCTCACCTGCCCCCGCCCCGCTCACCTGCCCCCGCCCCGCTCACCTGCCCCGTACCCGCTCTGTCTGCAGCTTCTCACCGCAGAAGAGCACCCCAGCTATTTACCATGGACTCATTTAAGGTGGTTAATTTTTAATAATGTTGAAATTTCCATGTGAATAATTCAGGTAAATTATTTATTAAAGCGCAGGGTAAAGGGATCAGGAGAATTACCAGTCGACAGTGTCACCTGCCCCGTGGGCGGGGCGGGCGGCCTCGTGGCCCAGGAGGGCCGTCTCCAGGTTGGACAGGGGGCGTGGGCCCTCCAAACCTGCTCCGCCCTCCGCGGCCCCCAGTGACCGCCCAGCCACCTAATCCTGCAGCCTGGTGGCCCCTGGCTTCCCTCTCGAGCCCCCCAAGTCCACCTCCACCAGCTGCCTTGACGCCCCTGCAGCCCCCCGAATCCGTCCCCAGTGGCCGGAGGGAACTTCCTATGCACAAATCTGACTGTGTCTCCCCAGAGCAAGCCCTGCAGCAGTAACCCCAGGGCTCTTGGAATGAGGCCCCAGGGACCCCGCGAGGCCCCTCAGGGCTGGACGGTGGAAGTCACACTGACCTGGGACGCAGGAGGGGCCAGAAGGGGATGGGAACTCCCGGAGACCCAGCCCCAAAGAAAATCACTCCCCACGCAGGGCCCAGGTAATAATAACAAACCATTATTAGAAATAACAATCAGTGGAACAATCAAAATTGAGCATTTGATGATTTACATGTTTTCCTCATTAAATTTTCACCCACCCTAGGAGGCAGGCACTGCTGGTACTCCCACTTACAGAGATGGGGAAACTGAGGCCCAGAGGTTCGGGACCTGCCTAAGGTCACACAGCTGGTGCTGAGATCTGAGTCGGTTTCGGGGAAGGAGCCTGCAGCCTGCTGGGAGGGGGCTCCCGGGATGGCTGAGGAAGATGACCCTGGAGAGGGGCTGACGGCCCGGGTCACAGGGGCGCGCCTCCCGCCCACCTCCCCACCCCAACTCTGCGGGCAGGGCCAGTGGGAGCCCGCAGCCAGGCCCCGCTGAAAGACACATCCCCGTGAAAATGCGTCTTACGTATTTGATTTATTATTTATTTATTATTTATTTTTGGCTGTGTTGGGTCTTCGTTTCTGTGCGAGGGCTTTCTCCAGTTGCGGAGAGCAGGGGCCACTCTTCATCGCGGTGCGCGGGCCTCTCACTGTCGTGGCCTCTCTTGTTGCGGAGCACAGGCTCCAGACGCGCAGGCTCAGTAGCTGTCGCTCACGGGCCTAGTCGCTCCGCGGTATGTGGGATCCTCCCAGACCAGGGCTTGAACCCGTGTCCCCTGCATTGGCAGGCAGATTCCCAACCACTGCGCCACCAGGGAAGCCCCTACGTATTTGATTTAATCGCGGAGCGCTGATCTCCCAGAGTGGGACACGACCCTGGTCACTTTGCGGAAATGAATTGCCTGGGAGAATGGAAATTGTCACTTTATTATAGGATTAAAAACTTCCGTCTATCTGAATAATAATGGGAAATATGGCAAGCCTATGTCCTTCCCTCCCTCTCTTATTAACAAATGAGGTTTGACCCTCCCAGGGTCTTCTCACGGAGGGGGTGTCTCCAGAGAAAGGGTGTGGCCCCCCCATCCCAGCCTCCCCCGCCTCGGGGATCGCAGGGGCCTCTCCAGCCAGGGCCACCCGCCCGGTTCCCTGGACGCCCCCGCTGGCCCCAGCCTCCTGCCTTCGCCCGGGCTGCCCCTGCCCCGGACGCCAGTCCCCGCTCCGGCCGCCCGAATCCTCCCTCTGGGCTGCTCCCCCCGCGGGCCCAGCCTGCTGGCCTTGGGAGCCGCTCCTGCACCCGAGCTGCCAGGCGGGGTCAGGACTCACGCCGCCCACCTGTCGGGGCGCTGGGACCCCACTCCTGCCGGGACCCGCAGGGTGTTCACCCGCGATGGTCACAGAGTCGGGACCAAGAGAGTCTGTGTCACGCTTGTGCGTTTCCTGTTGTGGTAAAAACGCATAACATAAAATTTACCCTCCTAACCGTTTTCAGGTGTGCCGTTCAGGGGCATCAAGTACATTCACACTGTCGCGTAACCATCCCCACCGTCATCTCCAGAACTTTCCGTCTTCCCAAACTGAGACTCTGCCCCCCGTTAAACACTAACCCTCCATTGCCTCTCGCCTATATTATACCTTCCCTATTAAATGATTAGGTCTGTAGTATATTTCATACGTCATGTGCTACGTGATGTTATGCTATGGGACAGGGTCCCCAGCCTGGAACCCTGAGATATGAGCACGGGGCCCCAAGACCCCGATGTGCACAAGCCCCTGAAAAAAGCAGGGAGGGGTCTTGGGGCCCGACAGCCAGGCAGCCAGGACCCCGAAGTGACAAATCCTCACTGGAGAGGAAAAGGAGGGCCGCCCAACTGTGAGGGTGCAGGACGTTGGGGAGATCCCAGCAGGAGCACCCGAGATCATCGAGAGGAAGCCGGGTGCCTCCCTGGGGGTGGTAGCTGGGCCCCGGCCCCGGAGCGGGAGGGCCTGCCTGCGGGGGTCAGGACTGGACGGTTGGCCGGGGCGTGTCTGCACCCATCACCCCTCACCACGGGGCGCTTGCAGGCGGGGGCAACACAGAGCGAGCCGCTGCCTTCACCTGGGCGCCAGGAGACACTGCTGCCCCGAGGGGCTGCCACCTCCACCCCGTGACCTCACGCCACCACGGGCAGGACCCCGAGCAGGGCTGAGCGATGGCTGCTGCCATGGGGACCAGAGGGGAGGAGGCTGCGGAGAGAAGCCAGGAGGCGAGGATGCAGCATGCGGAAAGGGTGTCCCGCCCCCGGGAGGCCTGCTGGGCTGGCGGCTGCGGAGGGTCTGGGGGCAGACGCGGGGGTGGGGCAGGGGCTGGGTGGGGAGTTCCTCTCCCCCCGCAGAGCTGGGAGGTCAAGCCGTCCTCGGGAAAGGAGAGTGAGGTGACTCCCAGGTGACCACGTGCTGCCCCGGCGGGGCAGGGGTGTGCTGGGCCCCAAGAGCGCTGGGATGAATCTTCCTCACTGGCGTTTCCCAGGGAGAGAAAAGCCGCGGAGAGCTCCGTGGTTCACGCTGGGCTCCAGGCTCGCTGGCCAGAGTGATGATGGAGACCCACACAGGGCCTCGAGTTCCGCCTCTGTAGGGGGCATCTGCTCACCCGGCCGCCTCCCATAAGTTTGCCTGAGGGGGGGGGTCTCCCTCCCAGCTCTGACCACGCTCACCGCACCAGGGCCAGCCAGGGTCAACTTTGGCCCCCGCGTGGCCTGGCATTTACGCACTGTCCTGGCCAGGCCGAGCGCTGCCGCCTGGCATGGCCCCGTTGCCAGCCTTCCTCTGGGCGGACGTGGGGTCTCCATGGGGGGAAGCGGGTTATTGCCTTCCAGGGCGGGCTGTCCGCAGGGGCTGTGGGCAGGCGGGAGGCATCCACCTCCGCCAGAACAAAATAATTAAAAGAGGATTCGGGGGATCAGGGCCTCCTGTCACTGGGGGTAGGCCAGCACGTCACTCTTCCCGGGCTGGGCTCACAGGGCAACACTGTGGCCGCGGGCGGGTGGGGAGGGGGCAGGAGGTAGTGCCCGGAACCCCCCAGGGGGACATCAGAGACTCAGCTGGTCCCCCCAGGGACGGAGTGCAGACAGGGCTCCCTGGGGACCCTCCACTCCCGACCCTGTCCTGCCGGGCCATGCCCTCGGCCCTAACCCCACGCCTCCTGCGGGAGCCCTTCCTGACTATGCTTGGCTTTCTGGTCACCCTGCCCGGCCTCTCAGAGGTGGTCCCTGCCTCAGCTCTGCTCCCCTCTGCAGGATGGAGAGGGTGAACCAGTGTCCACTGGCGCCCCGGCCTCCAGCCCCCTCCCCGGAGCTCCTCATCATACATGGGAGGAGTGACGTCAGCCCCAGTGGGTGCCAGTGGAACTGGGGCTGGACCCTTTCCCAGCCAAAGCCACTGGTTCACCTGCCTTTACATCCTGAGCCAAGAGCAGAGGTCTGGGCACTGGACCTCGCCCCGGGGCAGTGCTATCCTGGGCTCCTGCGGCCGCTCTGGGCTGCCCTGTCCTGCCACCCACACCAGGGTCTCCAGCCTCCGGTCGGGCCCCCGTCCCCCGCCGGGCCCTCTCAGGAATCCTTTTAGCTCCTGTTACCAGACTCGGCTTTTGGTGGCTTCAAACCAGAGACCAAAAAATACACAGCGGGGTGAGAGGAAGCACACGTGTGTTTTGTAGTCAGGCCATTGGCTACATCCATGTGAAAAGAATGTATTGAGCACCTACTGTATACCAGGGAGCATGGTAGGTAGTGGGGTGATGGTGACCCACAAAGTAGATGGGCCCTGTCCCCAGAGCAAGCAGTCAACAGGGACAGACACACAAAGAGTATATCAACCTTGAATAAACAAGTAATGGTAAGCGGTAGAAACACAGAGAAAATGGTCCAGCAGAGGCTCTAAAGCTGCGGGTCAAGGTCCCCAGACTTAAACCAACCACAGCCTCATCAGGCTGACGAGCCCTGCGGGTCAGGAACACGGACGGGGTGCAGAGCGATGGCCCGTCTCCGCTCCAGTGTCAGGACCAGAGCTCGAAGCCTCGAGAGCCGGGGTGACTCGGCGGTGGGGACCCAGCCGTCTGGCGGCGTCTTCCCTCACCTTTCTGGGGCCCCGGACAGCTACCATGTGACCATCTGGCCTCCTGGCCAGGATGCCTCCAGGTGGCTGTTGGGCACCCTCACAGCGTGGCCGCAGCGTCCCGGGGACTCACTGGACCCCTACAGGGAGCTGGGAGGTGGAAACTGAGGCCCAGAGAGGCAACCCCACCTGCCCCGGGTCACACAGCGAGACATGGCCGGGCTAGAAATTGGGACCCAGAGCCACGTCCCAAAGCCCCACCCTCCACCCAGGCGCTCACCCCAGGGTGAATCCCCTGACTGGCTGTGTCCTGGGCGCCATCATGGCACTTGGCAAAGTCCCAGATAACTGAGCGACACCCAGCCTGGCCCCATGGAGGTCGCTGGGAAGGAACAAGCAGTGCTCGTGTCTCTGGACCCCAGGCCTGGACAGGCAGAGGGCAAGGGGACGCCAAGGCCCCCTGAGACTTGGTTTCCCCAGGTGGAGCCTCGCTGGCCCTGGCTGTGAGGACGACCACGGGACAACTCACGCCCCCCAGGTGTGAACTGCATTAACACAATCAACCTCACACGGAAACAGGTGCAGGGAGGGGAGAAGACGGCCCTGCTGCAGAGGTGGTTCAGCTCAGGCCGACTGGCTGCAGAATCCTTGTGCCCTGTTCCACCTCAGGGGGAGGGCCGTGGGGTCAGAAGATCTGGGCCCAGGAGCCCCAGCCCAGGAGCCGTGGGGAGACTAAACACACACACACACACACACACACACACACACACACACACACACACACACACACACACACACACACACACACACACACACACACACACACACACACGCTGTCCCTGCTCAGCAGGGAACCCCTCCCACTGAGATGGGCGGGTGGATTCCCTAAACCCAGCACTGCCACCAGCCAGGCTGCAAGCTTCTAGAAGAAGGGCATCCCCAGGGGCCCCCAGGAGCATAAACAAGCCTGGGGGTTCCCGTGGGAGTGAGCCCGCCCACCACCACCACCCCCCCCCGCCCCGCCCTCCTGGCCCAGGGCCATCCTGGGGCTGCAGCCAGGACGTGAATCCTTTCCCCAGTTCAGGCTTCTACTTCCCCTTCTGTCCCGAGTGCCAGGATTTCCAGGTCCCAGAGCCCCCACTCGGTCCTGATGCAGCCAAGACAGGTCCTGGGCCCCAGCCTTGCAAGGCCGGGACCCTGCACCGCAGAGCCCCTCACTCCAGCCCCCCTTCCCACCTCTGCAGCAGGACTATCATCCCTCTGTCCCAATCCCATCACACAGACTCTGGGGGAGGAAGACTGTCGCCTAGAAGGTCGGGCCCCTTGACCGATGCAAACCCAGCTCAGGACCAAGAAACGCCAGCTGCAGCTTCTGCCCCCAGCCCTGCCGGGGCCTGTGCAGGCCCTCCCAAGCACACACGGTGGGCTTGTATTAAACTTCCTTGTTAACTGCACAAGTAATGCACGAATACATCTGGAGTGAGTTTTAAAACAAATCCCAGACACCATATCATTTCACTCATAAATACTTCAGTATACAAATGGGGCTTTACATAATTTGCTGTTAAAATGATGTTGGTTTCTCCTATGCTCAACACAGTACACGCTGATGGAGCAAAGGAGGAGAGCAAGCCCACTCCACGGCCCCGGGGACCGGCTCCTCCCCGCCCCGCTTGCACCTGCACGGTCTGTGCATGGGGCTTCCACGCGCCGAGCTCCCCGTGTAGACTGAGGTGTGCGCCCTGCCCCTCTCACTCTCAGGATTAGCGTTTCCCTGGGGCTGTTCCCAGCTCACGAAACGTCTGTCCCCAGGGCCTCCTTGGACACCTCTATGGGCGCGATTCTTCGCGGTTGTAAACACCACACTGAACATCTCTGTGCTCGAAAGGATGTGTGGTTTTTGGATCATGCTCCGCGGAGAGGTTCCCAGACTCCGGATTCCACAATCAAAGCTCCCATCCCCAAATTGCTTTCCAAGAAGACACAAACACTGTTGAAACCCTCATAAATCACAGTGGGGGCAGGGGCGCTCTGAGGCAGCAAGGTCACTCTTGCCTTCGGGGTGACAGCACGTGGGAAGGTGGCCTGGAAGGCCGGGGTCTGTTCCTCGGCTACCCCGGTCACTGCCTTGCCCACGGGGGCAGCTGGGCATGTCTGTCTCCCCACTGTCAGTTTCCTTGTCTGTCAAGCGGGCACACGTCTGTGTGGGCTGTCAGTGCTGTGTCTCACGCGTGTCCTCATGGGAGGCCGACCCCCAGCACCCAGAGGGACAAAGGAGTGCCCCGTCCACCTTCGTGTGACTGCATCCACTCTGGAGGAATCCAGGAGAGGGCTGGGGAGGGGAATACCCATTCTGGGTGTGCATTAAAGTATGTTTGCTTTTGTTCTCTCCTTCTCCCCCGGGTCTCAGTCTTGCCCCCCGGGAAGGAAGGCAGCTTTGCCAAAGCCAAGCAGGAAAACTGAGATCTCAGTGTCAGGAGCCCCAGACCTCATCTCTCCCTATCTGCTCCTTTCCTGGGGCCCAGAGAGAGCATGTGACTTGCCCAAAGGCACACAGCATCTTGCAGCAAAGCTCAGGTCCACACCCATCCCCTCAAACCTCCTGCTGGCTTCCCCTGAGCTCTGAGGTCGGCAGTTCAAGGAATCTGCCTGGCCGTGGACCAGAGGAGCCGATGGGTGGACCACCACAGCAGCCCCCTTCCTGGGCGGCCTCCAGGCGCCAGCACCTGGCCAGGCTACACCTGAGTGAGCTCCCTGAAGCAGATGCTAACAGCATCCCAGTTTCACAGTCAAGGAAACTGAGGCTGGGCCTGGCAAAGCTGGAGCAAGGGCACCCAGCCAGCTGACCCTGGCCCGGGGGGAGGACTGTGGCCTTGCTTCTCCGCCTGCCCACTCCCCTGCCCTGCTGGAGTGTACATTTCTGTTCACTTGCTGGGGTCCTGCCTGGGTGGGTTCCAGAGGGGAGTGCCAAATGGAATAAAATCAAGCTAGGTGAGAAATCCAGGCGGAGGGAATTGGGGGTGGGCTTGGCAGATGGAATTGTACCCTCCCCCAGGAGAGAGGAGGCGGGGTGGGGTGGGGAGGGATGGAGAAAGGCCCTGTCCTGGGCCCACCCCTGGTGCCTTCTGGCCCAGGTGGACACCCTGCACCCGCCTCTCCGCAGACCCCCAACCCCCAGGCCAAGCCCCAGGTGCGCAGCGCCGCCGGGCGGCTCCAGCTGTCAGCCAGGCGATGAATTACACGCTGTAAGAAGGTGTTGACAGGAGCAGCTGGACGCGCGCGGGTGATGAAAAGAAGCAAATTCACTGCGATCCCCGTGCAGGGCCTCCGGAGCGGCGGGGGGCGCCCCCTGCCGGCGGCACGCGGGACCGCCCCTCCCCGGCCCGCGCCGCGATCCCATTTCACAGGTGAGGCCACTGAGGCCCTGCGGGGGGTCGCCCAGGTGCAGAGCCTCGGGAAGGGGCCCCGCGGGAGGAGTCACAGGGCAGTAGGGGGGAGCCAGTCACTTCCTCTCTCTGAGCTGTGCTCTGGTCACTTGTCCACCAGCAGCATGAGGCCCAGTTTGCAGGGGGGATGGGGTTACCAGGGGTCAGTGTGGACAGCACAGCAAAGACAGCTGAATGTAGGCGTGGCTGAGAGGGGGAGGGGAGGGTGAATGGAGACCCCTGGGGCTTCATGAGCCCTCAGGTCAGGTGCAGACACTGCTTGGTTTCTTGGACCCTCCCCACTGCACCTGCTCCTGGACGTGGGAAGAGGGGTCCTTGGCGGCTCTGGGAATAGAGTAGGAAGACCCCCACCACCCTCAGGCCGAGGCCCTCCCCACACAGACACAGCTTCAAAGACGGGAAATCAAGGGGAGGCAGGGCCAAAGACCCCGCAACACCTCAGCTGTGGGCTCTGCCCCCGTGTGCCCTTGCCTGCCCCCTCCTCCCAGCGGCAGGGGCAGAGGAAGGGGTCGAGAGTCAGACACACAGACAGGGTCTCGGGAACAGAGAGACAGAAACCCAGAAACATTTACACAGATGGGGCGGAGAGAGGGAAGGCATCAGCAGACAGAGGGGTTTCAGGGAAGATGGTCGGAGGGGTTTTCCCTGGGGTATTTGCACAAAGGCTTTTCAAACAGTCTTTGTCTAAGTCCGCCCAGGCTCAGCCCGCTGCAGTGACCACCCTGGGACCCAGGCAGGGTCGGCGGGCCCAGGCTTCTCTCTCAGCCCTGATACGGATGTCTGAGCACAGATATGGATACTTCTGTCCCATGCGGGCCTGGGGCACCAGGGAGGGATGAGGCCCACTTGGGGGTCTGGCACAGGCCAGCCAGCCAACACAACTGGTCTGGGCCAGAGCTCCCAGCACCCACCCTGCCCAGCTGTGGAGGTGCAGAGACGCAGTCCTGAGAAGGACATTAGAGGTGATGTTGGTCTCTGCTTGAATGCTCCCACCGACGGGGAGGTCACTACCCCTAGAGGCAGCCCAAAGTGTAATTCTGGGCATCTCAGAGAATTAGAAAGTCCATTCTTATTTGAAGAGGATTCCTCCTCCCTCTCAGCCCCTCTGACCCTGGTTTCCAACACTGAGCTCTGGAACCATGCACACCACAGACATCGCTTTGACATGCATTTATCAAGAACCTACTGTGTACTGGAGAATGTTGTTGGTGCCAAAGCCATTCCTTGGAATGAGGCATTAAAGGAGAAAGCCCCACAAGGCCAGAGCAGAGGAGGCATGGAGCGAGGGTTGACTCAGCATCCTCGTGTGCCAGATCTCAGGCACCCTCATGACGATGTGGGGAGGGTATTATCATCACCACCCCCGCTATGCAGAGGAGAAAAATGAGACTCAGAGAAGTTAGGGCCCTGTGCTGGGCACCAGGCACCTGGGACAAGCCAGACCCTGCTTTGGCCACATGACGGGTTTAGGGATGATCATGTGACCTGACTCTGGCCTGGAGCCACAGCAACCATCAAGGTGGGGCTGTGAAAAATGCCAACATAGAAAGCATCAGAACTGAGAGATGGAAAGAGACTGGGTCTTGATGACATCATAGGAACTCCTGGATCAAGCCATGCCTGAAGCTGGTCCTGAATTTTTTTTACTTACGTGAAATATCAATTCCTTTTTTTTGCTTAAGCCAATTTGAATTGAGTTTTCTACAGCCTAAAGAACCCTAATGTCCAAGGGTTTATTGTCCATAAGAAACATTCCTAATTAAAAATGTGTGAGTGCTGTGGAGGGAAGTAAAGGAAGGGCCACCCACTATTATCATAAGAGCCAGCATTTATCCATTGCTTAGAATGTACTAAGTGAAGGGCTGTGTGTGAATGGATTAGCTCACTGAATCCTCACAGCAACCCCATGAAATAGATTGTCACTAGCCTGTGTATTAGGACACATAATGCTAGCTGCTGTGACAAATAAACCTCCAATAAATGACACTGACTTAAAATCAGAGTTCATTACTTGCTCATGTAAAGTCCAGGTAGGTGTTTGGCAGCCTGTCTACACATGGTGATTCAGGGACCTGAGCTCCTTCCATCGTGGGGTCCCACCATCCCCCAAGGCCTTGGAATCACTGGATCTGCCAGGCCGGCCACAAGCCCGGGGGTGGGGGGAGCACTCTTGAAGGGTCTTATGGGCCAGGCCCAGAGGCAGCTTCCATCACCTCTGCTACGTCTCATGGGCCACAACCCAGGCATGTGGCTGCTCTAACTGCAAGGGGGGCTGAGAGATGCAGTGCCCAGGAAGAGAAGGGAAAGGTCCAGTCTTGCTTTGAGAGGTCACCCAGATGCCCCAAGTCACACAGATGGGCTGGGACACAACCAGGAGCCAGGATTAAAACCAGGTGCTGGCTACCACCTCACTCCCATTAGGATGGCCACTGCCGGAAAAACAGAAAATACAAGTGTTGGCGAGGATGTGGAGAAATGGGAGCCCCTGTGCACTGTTGGTGAGCATGGAAAACAGAGTAGCCGCTGTGGGAAACAGTGTGGCAGTTTCTCAGAAAGTTAAATGTAGAATTACAATATGATCCAGCAATTTCACTCCTGGGTCTACAGCTAAAAGAATTGAAAACAGGGTCTCAAAGAGATATTTGTACACCCATATGCAAAGCAGCATTATTCACAGTAGCCAAAACATGGAAGGAACCCAAGTGTCCATAAATGGATGAATAGTTAAGCAAAATGCGGTTCATTCACACAGCCTTAAAAAGGAATCAAATTCTGACACGTAGTACATCATGGGACGAACCTTGAGGACATGACGCTCAGTGCAATAAGTCAGACACTGTGTGGTTCCACTTCTACGAGGTCCCTGGGGGGTCAGGGTCACAGAGGCAGAAAGTGAAGGGTGGGGGCCCGGGGCTGGGGGAGGGGGAGGGGACTCAGTGTTTAATAGGGACAGAGTCTCAGTTTGGGAAGGTGAAATGAGTTCTGGAGATGGACGGTGGTGACGGTTGCACAACAATGTGAATGTGCTTAATGCCCCTGAACTGGACACTTAAAAATTGTTAAGGATGGGCTTCCCTGGTGGCGCAGTGGTTGAGAATCTGCCTGCTAATGCAGGGAACACGGGTTCGAGCCCTGGTCTGGGAAGATCCCACATGCCACGGAGCAACTAGGCCCGTGAGCCACAACTACTGAGCCTGCGCGTCTGGAGCCTGTGCGCTGCAACAAGAGAGGCCGCGACAGAGAGAGGCCCGCGCACCGCGATGAAGAGTGGCCCCTGCTCGCCGCAACTAGAGAAAGCCCTAGCACAGAAACGAAGACCCAACATAGCAATCAATCAATCAATAAATCAATAAATAAATCTTTAAAAAAAAAAAAATTGTTAAGGAGGTAAATTTTATGTCGTGTGTATTTCACCACAGTGAAGTAAGTCAGGGGGAGGGGGAACTGGGTGCTCTTACACATCCTGTTTCCCTGCCCCTGGCGTCTCCCGGTTGGACCCTCTCTGGGGGGGCGAGGTGGCTCGGGAAGGCTGGTCCTGTCATCAGGGCCATTTGCTTGTGATTGCCTCAGATTCTCAAACCAGTGCTTGTTATTTTTAAGTGGTTCATTGACCCAACAGTTAATGGTTTTCATTTGGGGCAGGGGTGGTGGTTTTGAGTTGTTGTAATTATAAGATGATGATTTTTTTTTCTCCTCTAAGACAAAATCCAGATGAGGACACCATTTCCCCAGCAGGAGCACCCAGCTGCTCTGTGGTCTGCTCACACAGCCTGCAGGTTCTGACGGGGTGTTGGTGACTCTCCGCCTCTAACGGGGTGTTTTCTTGGCTTTTGTCTGCTCCCTGACTGGCCGTGAACTCCGCCAGGGCAGGAGCTGTGCCGGACACGGGCCTGGTGCAGAGCGGGAACTCAGGAAATGTTTGCTAAATGGACGAAAGAGGAAAAGGGATGAAGGGCGGAACGTGGATAAATTAGGGATGGAATGCGTGTCTAGCTTCGCCCCGCGGCCCCTCCAGGGTCAGCCCCGGCTTCTGATGGCTCAGCTCACTCGGGCCAGCCCAGCCCTGCCGCCCGGCTGCCCTGCCCCTCCATCTCTCCCTCCCTCCGGCCCCCTTGGCTGCCGCTCAGGGGCTGCGGGCTCTTCGGGAGGCCAGGCTGGCTTCTCCACCCTCCGTGCCAGAGACGGTGGACTACGGAGCCCTCCCCCCTGCTCCCCCTCTGCCCCCTTCTCGGCCTGAAGTCGGCCAGGACGCCTCCTGGATCCGTCTTCCAGAATCCTAGCCCCACCTCCGTGTCCTTTAGATCGTGATTTTTGGAATAACCAGAGATGTGTACATGCAAGTTGGCAGTGGTTTAAAGGACTGATCGAATGTCGGGGAAGTGGCCTTGCTGTTTGCCTGGCCGAGGTGATGGAGGCCGGCTTGGCCTTTCCGAGGGGCGGTCGGAGGACACATGTCGGCAGGTGTACAAATGCAGGTGCCTCGGGCCTCACAGGCAAGTTTGCAGGTGATCATCCTGAGGGTAATCACGGGGGCCTGGCGTGGGGAGTGGGGTGTGGTGCTTACAGGGGCCGAGGTTTAGTTTGGGAAAGCGGGAAAGTTCTGGAGATGGACGCTGATGTTGGCACGACATTGTGAATGTCCTTAAGGCCACGGGAATGTAAGCTTCAAAGAAAGCCTCTGACGGATGACAGCAAACGACCCTCTCCTGTCCATCCCGCGGCCGGGGCAGAGGTCGCTGACCGACCCCACACCCTTTCTGGCCGAGCCTCGGATATCAGGTCCCTACTGCTGCTGTAACAAATTACCCCAAACTCAGTAACTCAAAACAACAAGATAAAAATAGAGAAATCTGTTTTCTTGCAGTTCTGGAGGTCAGAAGTCTAAAATGAACCTGCGGGGCCGGTTCCCCTGAAGGCTCTCGTGGAGAATCCCTTTCCTTGCCTTTTGCAGCTCCTACAGGCGGCCTGTACGCCTTGGCTCAGGGCCCCTTCCTCCCTCTTCTTGCCGTCCTGACCATAAGGACACTTGTGCCCCATCAGCCCTACCTGGACAATCCAGGCTCGTCCCCTCATCTCAGCAGCCTTAACTCACTGACAGCTGCAAAGATCCTTTCGCCACGTAGGTAAACTTTTCACAGGTTCTGGGGATTAGGACGTGGCCATCTCCTGGAGATGAATCCACACCTGGATTAGACCTCAGACCCCCTCTTACCTCAGCGGTCCAGGAAGCCACAGCGTCAGAGCTGGTCCTTGTGTTGACACAGCATCATGGCACACACATTCCTTGGTGTCCAGCTAGACGTTACCTGTGTTCTTACCATCAGATAGATGATTGATAGATAAATGATATAGGTGACAGATAGAGGTGATTGATGGATAAATGAGAGATGATTGATAGATAAATGAGAGATGACCAATAGATGGATAAATGATGGATCGTAATAGATGGATAGATACATGATAGATAGATAGCTACGTGACAGATACAGCTGACAGATGGGTAAGCGGACAGGTGATAGGTAGAAGGATAGCTGGCAGGTAGGTTTCCTTCTGGACGTACTGAAACCCTGGCTGTAGCCCCAGGTCCTCACGGAGGTGGAGGTGACCAGGGCAAAGGGCAGAGGTGGGAGAGTGAGTGGGGAGTTAGTGCTCTGCGCAGCAGGTCGAAGGGGCAGCAGGAGAGAGAAGGGGGTGAGGTCATTGTGCCCCGAGGCCAGCAGAGGTGCCGGACAAGAGGGTGGAGGGAGGATCTGGGCCAAGGCAGGTCTGAGCCAAGTGGGGGCTTCCTACAAGCCCAGGACTGGGGGGCAAGCCTCTGAAAGCCCCAGAAGGCCACGTCGGGGTGCTGAGCTGGTCCAGGCCCACTTTCCCTCTCATTCCCCACAGCACCGGCGGGGTCACTCGTGGTGTCCCTCACAGAAGGGGCACAAGCTCACGCAGCAGGGGTGAGCCCAGCAGGACCACCCCGAGCTCTCCCAAGATGGGGGGACAGGCCGTGGGGGACAGGTGACTCCCAAGAGGTGGCCCAGAGACAGAAGGGCCCAGAGGTATGTGAGGGGGGAGCTCCTGGCCTGGGACCAGCCCCCCAGTCCCAGAATCACGGAGCCCGCGGCGGCGGGCCTACCGTTTGTCAGGCATTCAATTGGGTGGGAGAGCCGTTATTCATTTTATAGGCTTTGCTGGTCTGGAGGCCGCGCCGCGGGCGGAATCCGGGCGGCCTCATCCCTCGCAGCCCGGGGTCAGCCTGCGGGGGCGACGTGAAGGCGCTGGTCGAGGTATTAATGAGATGCCTCTAGGTGCAAATACTAGTTTAATAGGTGTGACTTACGGGGCGCCGGCCGCCGCCCGCAGCTCCCCGCACGCCCGGGCCCCCCGCCTTGTTGGAATAAGCAATTAGACGGTGCGGACACTCAGACACTGTAATAAAGTGTCGGCCGTCACCCATGTGGTACTTAATAAAGTAAAATTAAACAGTTGTGACGTTTTTGTATGCGTTGTATTTCAACCACACTGGCCCCCGCCCCCTCCCCGCCCCCAAGGTTTTAACCCCAAGGACACCCCCTTCCCACCTCTCAGAAACCAGAGACAGGCAGAGACGAGGCTGGGGGAGGTGGGGAGGTGGGGGGAGACCCCCAGGCACCCGGCACGGGGCCTGGACGGCCCAGGAGGGGCCAGCAGGGCCGGCCGCACGGCTGCGCGACGGGAGCCAGGGAGGCCCCGAAGACGCCTCCCAAGGTCTGATGTCTCTGGTTTTTGTGCTTTCCTGTCACCCGCCCCACCTGCCACCTTCGAAGCCGCCATTCCCTAAGGCCACTGAGGCCCCAGCCACGCCGGCCGGGTGCCTGGGCTGGGCTGGGCCGGGATGGCGGGCACAGGGGCTCCCCTCCCAGAGGAAACGGGCAGGTGTGATGGGGGCTGCATAGACCCCAGGCTCGGAGCACCCGGCGACCCCCAAACAGCTCCACCCCCAGCCCAGAGACCAAGAGTGCGCGCGTCTTGAGGACGCGTGGGGCCCGAGGGCTCGGGGTCACACCTTATCTCCACATGTGGGAACTCCCCCAGCTGCCCTCCCCAGCTGAAGCCTCCCGCGTCCCTGCATCCCACCCCCACCCCTGCTATAGAAACTGTGTTTTCGGATGACAAAAGTAATAGCCAGGGAGGCGGAGGGAAGGGGGGTGAAGGGCAGCGTCTGGAGAGCCTGACCGGGGAGGGTCATGTGGTCACCGGAATAGCCCACCAGGACCCGACCTGGGGCGCCAGGGATCTGTGCACCCAACCAGGGGGTTTCAGACCACAGGGGACTCGGCGTCTCGGCCCCATCCAGACGCAGCTCTCTCTCCGCGGGACGACGCATGTTCTCGCAGTGTGGGCCCCTCCACGTGCTCAGGAGCGAGCTCAGCTGCACCGGCCACGTGGCCAGAGACCGGAAACGACCCCAGTGCCAGGCGCGGGGACCGGAGGCCTAGGCAGTGAGGGAAAAGCACAGCCCACGGCCCCGTTACTCTTGATTCCGTTTGTGAGACGGCCAGGCGGGTGAACTCCAGGGCTGAGGGGGCAGGTGTGTTTCCACAAGGCCCTGGCTTGAGGCCCCTCGTGAGAAGGCATCTCGAAGGCGCTCCCCCCAGCTCCCTCTGCCGGCCTCGGGCATAGCTGTCTCCCCTGGGAGGGGAAGCCTGGGGACTCCAGCAGAGAAGGGGCCTCGGGCCTGCTCATCCCCCCTTCCCCCCACACCCACCCTCCCCTCCTGTCCCTCACCTGCCCTGCGATGGGCCAGCCCCTCCCCAGTGCCCCGTCCTTCCCTTCCCAGCCGCGGGCTGGAGGTGGGGACGCTTCCTGTCTCCGATGAGGCTCTAACCGGGGGGTTAGAGGCTAACCCAGAGCCACGGTCACTGCAGCCTGAGGCCAAAAGGACATTGGAAACATGGCTCATCGTGGACTTTGTGTATTCATTTTGAGCATTTTAAATAGCGAACTAAACTCTCTGACCTTGATGCTGGGTCGCGCCTGCCCACCTGGCCGTCGTCCTGGCCCCGCTAACTCGGCGGCCAGGGCCTTGCATGTCGTCACATCCACTGGGACGCCCACTGGAGCCTGGAGTACCGCGGGGGCCCGTCAGCATCCTGGCCTCCAGCGCCCGATCAGGCCTGGGCCTTCAGCCGAGGCCGACGCAGCTGGGCGTCTCAGGGCTGGTTTGTGACAAATAAACAGGTTTTGAGGGACAGCTGATCCGAGACAAGGGCCACCTGACGCCCAGCGGGACAGTGGGTGACCAGCCGGCTCTGTCTCTCCCACTCTCTCCTCTCCTGCTGTCTCTGTCTGTCTCTGTCTCTCTTTGTGTATCTCTCTCCTGTCTCTGTCTCTCTCTTCCTCTCTCCCCTCCCCATGTTTGTAGCTGAATCGCTATGAATTAAACTTATGCCCGGAAGATGGGATTCCCCTGAATTCGTTGATTCTCTGACGTGTCGCCAGCTCACGAGACACCGCCTGCGCCCTCGGGCGCTGCACACGCTCCAACGCCCTCTTCAGACGGGGAAACCGAGGCTCCCACGGGAGGTGTGACGAGCCCAGACCACCTGGGAGCAGCAGAAGGCGGGCGATTCCCACGCAGACCCACCTGTGGCTGCCCTGGACGGCCCAGGAGCCATGGCAAGCTGGCAGTGGGCACCCCAGGGACCATTGTGCTGATGGGGACGTCGGCGGTGGGGGACTTGGAAGGAAGGAGGTCACACCCACCCAGGCTGGGCACAGGGGTCCTGCCTCAGAGCCAGGGCACTGTTAGGGCACTGAGGGTGAGGGAAGGGTGGTCCTGGAGTCCACCCAGGCCTGGAAGCCTCCTGGACCTGTTTTCATGACCTCAGGGCCTGGCTGCCCACAGACCGGGACCCAGCAGGCCAGGAGAGCTGGGCTCCAGCCCCGGATGCCAGCTGTCCCCCACCAGCACCCTCTGGGAACCAGGTCAGGCTGCATGGGGACCCTCCTGCTCTCCTTTCCTCTCCCTCGACCCCCAGACTCCACTCCACAGCTAGGCTGCTGTGCTGAGCTGCGTTATTGGGGTCTGAGGTTCCCCACCTGCCAGACTCTTGGCAAACGTTTTGTTGACGTTCAATGGTGCACCGTATTTGTCAGTTATTTGCAGGGTATGTGGGCTCTTTCCTGGCCCAACATGGGAGGGGTCCGGCTGGGAGGGTGCAGCACCGGGGCCTGCACAGACCCCTCCTCACAGGAGATGTGAGCCCAGGATGCGAACCCAGCCAGAGATCTTCCCACAATGCCCTGGGGCCCTGGGCTGCAGCCGTCACTGTGCAGAATCCCTACCCCGGGCTTCTGCCCACCGCACCCCTCCTCCTGTCCCGATGCTCGGTGCAGGGGTGAGCGGGTGAAGGGTGATGTTGCAGGGTCCTCTGAAACCACGATCCCGCCCCCCACTCCGGGGGAGGGACTGCCCGTCGGCCTTGTTGCAATGGCCTGAAAACCCCGGAATTCAGCCTCCTGCTCTAGGCCCCTCTCCCCCCTGGCCTGTGCTCAGACCCTCCCTTCAGGAAGCCCCTCTCACACCACCTCCCTGGGCACGGGGGGGTGGGGGGCAGGGTGGGAGGCGTGCGCCATCCTGCTTGGATCTGTCTCCAGGCACCTGCCAGAGGGCAGGGGGCTTCAGGGATCCCGTGGCCGCCCAGTCACGACCCCACTCTTCCTGCTCTGAGGACGCTTCTCTCTCGGCCTCCAAAGTCTTCCGCCAGATAACGCTTCCCATACCCAGGGAGCTGGTCCCCAGAGCCACCCTCCTGCCGCTGGGGGACGTCCCTGAGGCCTGTTGCCCGGCAACCGCCTGGTGCAGCCAGGGCAACCGCCATCCTGATCTCACCAAAGCCCCCATGTTCCCACCGCGTCAGCGCCTCTTGGCCCCGGGGGGCCAGGACAGACCAGCCCAGAGCAACAGCAGCCTCCCGTCCCATCGCTGGGACCCTTGGTTTCTCCCAGCCTCACAGGTCAAATGTCGCACTGGGGTCCACGTGGCGGCCTGATGGTGGGCGCCCTTGGCCCGGCCACGGGTCGTATAGGACCCCAGCGGGCCTGTGGCGTCCAGCCCGGCACTTAAGGCCCTTCAGTTATCCCTGTGAGCCGAGGGCAGGAGGGGATCTCTGCGTGGCCCTCGGCCACCCCACCCGTGAGGCAGTCGGGGTGCTCTGTCATCATCCGCCTGGGCTTTGCAAACTGTAAAGTGCCCCCGTGTCCCCATCTGGTGCCCAGGTCCCAGCCGCTGTGAAGCCCACGCAGTCAGTAATTCGCAATCTGCAAAACTGTACCAACCGCCCCAGCTGCATTTGCATCAAAATTGATTGCAAAGAGCAATTAGCACCTCATTAATAATCAATGAGGTGCCAATTTACACGACGCCCAAGAACAAATTGCAGATTCAGTTTGGCCTGTGACAGGGAGGGCTATGGTGCCAGCCCAGGCAGAGAGAGTTCCAGAAGTGATGGGGTGGGGGCAGCTGGGGCCCTTCTCCACTCCCCTCTGCCCCCACAGAGGCGGGAAGGCTGGGGGGAGGGAAGGAAATGGATGACTGAGTGAACGAGCGAGTGAACGAATGAGTTCTCACCTGTGCCGGCCAGGTGACGGCAGAGGCTCACCCGGTGGGGGCCAGGGCCCCACTGCGGATGGAATGGGCTGACATGCTGCCCATGGCTGCGGTGGGACCCATTGTTTCCCCGTGCCCATCATGGGGTAAGCGGGGCCTTTCCTGAGCACCTACTGTGTACCTGCCATGCTTCACTCTTCACACAGGGTGCCCTTCGGTCCCACATCATAGGTGAGGACGCCAGACCCAGAGAGGGTGGTGGGACCTGAGCTTGGCCCTCTGGCTCCACACACCACAATCCCGCATGCACCACGGATGGCCCTCACTTTCTGTCCCCACACTTTGTGGGCATCTCTGTTTAAGAACCCCATTCCTAGCACCCAACCCAGGAAGACTCGGCATTACAAGTCAGGCGAGGCCCCTGTGGCCTGGGTCAGTCAAGGAGGGCTCCCTGGAAGAGGAGGAGAGGGCCGAGTCAGAAGACTGCTTTTGCCTTCCTCTCCCCACAGACCAGGAACTTGCCTCTGCTGCCCCCCACCCTGCCTGGGTGCTCCCCAGCCCCCTTCTGCTTTCAGGTTACCTGGAAGCCTCCTGGCCAGGGGCACCTCGGGGGCAGCCTCAGGGCTGGTACGGGGTGGGACAGAGGCCAAGGAGAGCCCCACAGTGAACACCTAAGGTGACCTCTGAGGGAGGGAAGTGCTGCCCAGTGGCCGGGACGGGCTTGCACGGCCCGCGGGGCCACCAGAGTGCAGGGCATTGGAGAGGAGCCGGGCCTGGGGCAGCTGGAGGGAGGGCTTCCTGGCAGAGGGAATGGCCGTGCAAAGGCCCTGAGGTGGGATGTGAGCAGACAGAAGGGCACGCTGACACGCGGATCAGAGAGGGCAGGTCAGAGTCCGGCGGAGAGTTCGGAATAGAGAGGAGGGGGAGGAGGTCAGCCAAGACAGGGGTCTGGGTTTTATTCTGGGGTCTTTGCAAGGGTCGGAGGGTGTGGCCTGGGGTCCACTGGCGGCCGTGGGAGGTTGCTCGGGAGGGGACACAGCATGAGCCTAGAGAGGGTCTGGGTGTCACGGGGGGAGACTGAGGGCAGCTCGGACCCAGGCGGGGACACTGCGGGAGCAGGACGGAGAGGGCTGTTCTTCAGGTTTTGGGGGCCCTGCTTGTCGCTGGCGGGTATAAGGATATTCCCAGCCGGGGCCACGCGGGACCTCTCCGATTCCACCTGGGGCCTGCTCCCCTCGCCACCTCCTGCCTGCACCCACCACCCTCACCATGAGATTGAATTTACAGCGGACTCCAACACATTTCAATCCATTTATTGCAAAATTACTTTTCAATAATTATATCGCCATGCCAACTCTGTTGCATAATGAAATTAGCATGAGAGATATTAGAGAGAATATAAAATTATAAGAAATATTGAAATACCTCTTCCCGTCTGTCTTCATGGGGCCCCATAGCTTAACTGGGAAGCGGGCACACCTCATGATGGGATTGGAATGCACAGAGTGTAATTTTATAATGTCTTTTGTATAAATTAATTATAATGGTTATTGCAGCTTTCTATTATTGGATTGAAATTTCCCTCCACTGGAGCCAATTAGGGGAGAATAGGACCCTGGCTGGTGGTCCCGAGTCCCCTGGGGCCACAGAATGGAGAGGATGAGGGAGGGGCAGGAGGACAGGCCTGGGATTTACCGTCAGGCAGGTCACAGTTCACATTTGGGCCCTGCTGTGTGTCTCCGGTAAAGCCACTTAACTTCTCTGATCCTGGGTTTCCCTCAGCGACTAAAAAAGAAACCACTAGTAACTCAGCCACGTTGCTGGAGGAGGAAACGAGCATGTGTTCGGTGCTGGTAAAAGCTGGTGCAAAAGTTAAATGTCGCCGCATAGCTAGCAGCTCCCAAGCTCAGCGGCTTAAAGCAACAGTGAATGTTGGTCATCGCCGCAGGTTTCTGCGGTCAGGGACGTGCGAGAGGCTTGGTTAAGGGTCTGGCTCAGGGTCTCCCACGGCTGCATCAGGAGTCAGCCCAGTCTGCATAATCTGAAGGCTCGACCGCGGCAGGAGTCTCCCTTCCAGGTGGCTCAGGGTCAGTGCCAGCTGGTGCCCAGGGCCTCGGTTCCCCCCATGCGGCCCCTGCACAGTCGTTGTGTGTCCTAACGGCATGCCGGCTGCCCTCCCTGGAGCCAGTGACCCAGACCAAGGCGGACGCCACAGTGTCCTCTGTGGCCTGTCAGGAGTCACATGCCAGCAGGTCCCTGGACTCTGATTCATCCTGGGGGGCGCTATGCAGAGGCATCAAGACCAGGAGGCGAGCACCCCGGGAACCACCTAAGAGGCTGGCTACCGTAACTCGCTTCTCCCCCGGGGGTTTCACGGACATGGGTCCCCACAACCGGCCAGGGCACGCTGTCCCCGAGGGGCCTGCGTCCTTGTCCTGCCTCAAAGCGGGTGAGCCTGGGGAAATGTCTCTGGCCTCCACCAGCCCATCTGCAGGACCTGGAATTAATGAGCCTGTGTCCGGGTGTACAGCACTGAAGCCGGGTCCCTATTTCCCGTCCGCTACGGCCGGGGGTCTAGCTGTTTGCATCTCTTCTGACCGTAGCCACTGTAACCAGGCTTCCTGCACCCCCGGGAGGACCACTGTGCCTTCCGCGTGGGATGGCGCCAGGAGCCCTACTACAAGCCGGGGCCTGGGGGGCAGAGGGAGCTGGTGCTGGCTGAGGTCTGAGACCCCACAAATGTGCCCACTCTGGCTGCGCAATGTGGGGGGCGTCCAGCCGGTCCTGGGTCCAGGTTGTTCCTCCCCTGGGGTCCCCGTGATTTCCAAAACCCATGAGGAGTCGAGGGGGACACATCAGCAGCCCCTCCTGGGTCCCCGGCAACTGGACTCTGTGATGCTCCTGACAATGGGGGTTCGGAGGCATCCAGTGAGAGCTGAACGGGGGCCCCGTGAGTGAGACTTGAATCTGGGGGGGAGGTGGGCTTGCCCTGCTTCCATCACCCTAGCACAGGTGCAAGTGACTTATTCTCAGGAGCCCAAGAGGGCAGAGGCGGGACTGTTACGATCTCCCAGTGTCTGTGGGTCAGGACTCTGGCTTGGTGTTGCCGGGCGCTCCATTCAGGGGCTCAGGGCTGCGTTCTCAGCTGCCAGCTCAACCGGGGAAGACACCCAGGGTGTTGGTGGTTTCACCTCCCGGCAGGTGCAGGCCGGAGACCCAGCTTCCTTGCTGAGGCTGCTCTCCGGTCCGGCAGTCCCTGGCCACGTGGCCCCTCCCAGCATGGCAGCCTCTTCTCCAAAGCCGACAAAAGAGGAGGTCTCGCCAGCCAATCTGCCAGAGCGATGGAGCATCTTACATTATGTAACCTCATCTGGGGAGGGGGTACCACATTCTTTGGTCTGCGATCGAGCCACAGGTCCTGCCCCCCCTCGAGGTGGGGTTGTGAGGGCCTCTTTCCCGAAGCTGCACAGCGAGCGAGGGTGGGGCTAGAATCCCGCCCTGCCTGTCAACACCGGTCCCCCCGCCCCGCTCTCTCTCCAGGTGAACGTCTGGCTGTAGGAGGGAGGGGAGGGGCAGTGGGGGAAGGAGAGGTGGGGACCCAGGCCCCAAAGCGCCTCAGAGGCCATGCCCAGGCCCAGGGATGGGGCCTCAGCGTCCACCACCGCGGAGGACCAGGGCACCGCTCTGGCCCCAGCATCCAGGGGTGGGGTCTCAGCGGCCTCACTCTTCCGGCCTCGTCCGGAGACCAGTTCTAAGCACGGCCTAACTTATTCATGAGGACGGGGAGGAGCCTGATGGCAGCCAGAGCCACCAGCCCATCGATGGGGCAGCGACAGCGGCAAGCAGCCCCTCTGCGTCTGGGCTCTAATTTCAGGACGCGCGCTTTGCGAGGCGCCCCTGCCCCTAAGTGCGCCCCAGAGAGCACGGAGTTAATCGGTGGTGCGGCTGTTTGCTCCCCGCCCACGGGGAGTCCCCCCGGGTTGTTATCAGACTAAAGTGGCTGATGAAGTGCTAAACAGTGCCCTTTCCAGCAAGCCTCCCAGAGCCCGACTCATGGAAGAAGAGCTCTCCCCTCTGCACAGAGGGGCTCCCCCAAAACCAGGAAGACGGCAGAGGGGCCCAGAGCTCCGCTCGCCACCCACGCAGATGAGCACCCGCCTGCCGGCCTCCAGGGGCCATGGGGCCCATGAGGCTGAGGCCTGGCCCCGACCAGGCCCCTCAGCGCCCTCGCTCCTGCCGCCTCTGTCCAGGCCCCACACGTGGGTCTGCTCTGCAGGGTGGGCAGCTAGAGGCCCCCGGGACCCCACCATAGGTGGGGGAGGGGAGGGGGCTGGGGGACCCTGGGAGAGGGGAAGAGACCCTTTGCACTTGCCTGACGTTGGTCCCCATCCTCACGCTGCCCCCTCGACGGTCCTCCAGCGCTGGCCTCCCCGTTGCCCTGACCCCCATAAAGCCCATTCCAGGGCCCACCCCCAGCTCAGGGGCCTGGGCTCCACACGAACATTTCCCAGCTTATTTACTTGTTGAGCAGCTACTGTATTCACAACATTTAAGATTTTAAAAGGAGAGAAAGGGCTAGGTGTGCACCCCAAAGAAGCCAGTGGCTCTATGCGAGGTTTTCATAATCACCAGAAACTGGAAACAACCAAACATCCCTGTGCAGGAGGATGGATAAATAAGCCATGGGGTATTCGTGCAGTGGAATACTACGCGGCAGTGAAAAAGACCACGGCTGCCCACGCCCGATGGACGGGTGTCACCAAACAACGCTGAGTGAAGCGGCCTCACAGGAGTTCCATGCAGGGGGTCCCAGGACAGGCCATGTTTGGTGGATTCACTGAGCTGCTCACCTGGTAAGCAGGCACTTTGTGGGATGTGGCTTTTTTGGCTTTTTTTTAAGCAGAGAAGGGTTTACAGAGAAAAGATTTCCTCTCACTCTGTCCCCAGCCACCCACGCCCCCTCTCACAGACAGTTAATGTTGACACTGCCCTAGGAGTCCTTCCAGAAACATCCTGTACATGTAAGAGCACGTATGGCTCTGCAGGTGATTGTAATGATGACGGAGTCCTAGATCAGCCGAGACCCCCGCAGCTGCCCACGGTTTAGTGAGTCATGGCCCCCTTCACTAGGGGCCTTTGCACGTCTCTGAAGGCTTACAGAACGATGCACAAATATAAATGTACACAATTAGTCTGGGGGCCAAAAGTATAAAGTTGAGCAAACATTTTCATTCTGTCAGATTCAGCCAACACCAGTCTGGTATACTAACGACCCTGAATGGATGCAGCGGGTGTCAGTTAAAGGACCCGGGAAATGCAAATCATAACCCCAGTGGGATACCGCCTCGCCCATCACTAAGATGGCTAAAGTCAAAAAGATAATTACAAATATTGGTGAGGATGTGGAGAAAGTGGAACCCCCGTGCGTTGCTGGCGGGAATGTAAAGTGCTGCAGCTGCTCTGAAAAACAGTTTGGCAGTTCCTTAAGATGTTAAACATGGAGTTACCATATGACCCAGTAATTCCACTCCTAGGTGTATTGAATTGAAACCATACATCCACATGAAAACTAGTATGTGAATGTTCACAGCAGCATTGATCATAACTGCCAAAGAGTGGAAATAACCGAAATGTCCATCAGCTGATGATGGATAAACATGACATAGTGTCTCCGTACAATGGAGTATTACTCGGCCATAAAAAAGAATGCAGCTCTGACACCTGCTACACCGGGAATGAACCTTGAGATCACGATGCTCAGTGAAAGAAGCCGGACACAAAAGGTACATATTGTGTGATTCCATTTATAAGAGAGGTCCAGAATAGACAAATCCATCGAGCCAGGAAGTAGATCAGTGTTTCCAGGGCCTGGGATGGGGGATGGGGGCAAGTGGGGACTGCCTGCAAATAAGAATGGGGTTGCCTTTAGGGGAGACAAATATGCTTTGAAATCACATAGCGGTGAGGATTGCAGCGCTCTGGGAATGTACTAGAAACCTCTGAATTGTACACTTTAGAAGGTGAATGGCATGGCATGTGAATTACACCTCCAAGTTGTTCAAAGATGCTGAAGAAGGACCCAGGTCTTGGGCTGCAGGCGCCAGGTGGGGTGAAGGCTGCGCTCCGGAGCAGGCGCTGGGACCACCCTGAGCTGGGGCACCAGCAGAGCGGGCTCAGTCCTGAGTCCCTGCAACAAGCCCCCCGGAAGCTCGTCCTCCTCGGGGGACCCCCTTTACAGTGGGGTCTGAGGCCCCGGGAGCCGGGGTAAACTGAGTCAAGGAAAAAAGGCACAAACGGGGTTTCCAAGAGGCAGGCCGTCTGGGGCAGTGAATTTTGCACCTTCGGGAGGAAATGGCAGCGAGCAGGGGCCTGGGTGAGGGGGGTCGTCCTTGAGGGGCCCGACTAAGAAACATTTTCCATTATTCATGGATTTTTCAGAAAACCTGAAAGTCCCGCTGTGGATCATCCATGACAAACTGTCTCCAGAAACGTCTCCCAGAATCCAGAGTGACCGGCGGAGCCCGGAGAGAAATGAAGAAGCAGGTCTCTTGTCCAAAAGCAGGAAAAGGTGACACTGGAGGGCCAGCAACCACGGTTGCTCCCGACCTACCACGGCCTCTCTCCTACTTGTCAGAAACTCTCACAATAATGCAAAGAGACATTAAAATATTTTTGTTGTAGTAAAATATACACAGCCTACAATTTACCACCTTAACCATTTGTAAGTGTAGAGTTCAGGGGCATTAAGCACATTCATATGGTTGTGTGGCCGTCACCACCGTCCATCTCCAGAACTTTCTCGTCTTCCCAAACTGAGACTCTGTCCCCATTACACACTCACTCCCCCTCCCCCAGCCCCTGGCACCCACCCCTCTGCTTTCTGTCTCTGTGAACCTGACTGCTCCAGGGACCTTGTAGAAGTGGAATCGCACAACGTCTGTCCTTCTGTGCCTGGCTTATCTCACTGAGCATCATGTCGTCCAGGTCCATCCATGTGGTAGCAGGGGTCAGAGTTTCCTTCCTTTTTAAGGCTGAGTGACATTTCATCGTGTGATGGGCCATGTCTTGTTTATCCACTCACCCATTGATGGACACTTGGGTCACTTCCACATTTTGGCTGCTGTGAACATAGGCATAGAAGTATCTCTTCAAGTCCCTGCTTTAAATTCTTTGGGGTGTGGACCCAAAAGTGGAATTGCTGCCTCATATGGTGATTCTATGTTTAATATTTTGAGGAAGCATCGTACTGTGTTCCACTGTGGCTGCACCATTTTACATGCCCACCAGCAGGTGTTCCGATCTCTCCACATCCTCATCAACACTTGTTATTTTCCATTTTATTTATCTGTTTTTTATAGTAGCCGCCCTAATAGGTGTAAGGTGATACCTCACTGTAGTTTCGATTTGCATTTCTCTAATTTCTCTAATTTTCTCATGTACTTTTGTCAATTTGTATATTTTCTTTGGAGAAATGTCTATTCAAGTCATTGAATAAGAATATGAAATTTTCTATTGCTCATGTGTTAATTGCATTGAGTTTTTTGTTGCTGTTGTTGAGTTATAGTTTTTTATATATTTCTGGATATTAACCTCTTATCAGATATATGATTTTGCAAATATTTTCTCCCTTCTGTGGGAGCTCTTCATTCTATTGATAGTGTTCTTTGATGTACAGAAGTTTTTCATTTTGATGAATTCCAATTTGTCTACTTTTCCTTTTGTTGCCTGTGCTTTTGGTGTCACTCCCAAGAAATCATTGCCAAATATAATGCCACAAAGGTGTTCCCGTTTGTTTTCTTCTAAGAGTTTTATAGTTTCGCTGTTCTGTTCAGGTCTTTGATCCACTTTGAGTTAATGTTTGTATATGGTGGGAGGTAAGGGTTCAACTTACCCTTACCTCAGTCTTTGGCATGTGGATTTCCAGTTTTCCCAGCACCATTTGTTGAAAAGACTGTCTGTCCTTTGCCAGTTGAATGGTCTTGGTAACATAGTGGGTTTTATTTGTTATTTAACGTCATTCTAGGTAAAAAAAAAAATCTTTTTAAATTTCAATTATTATCATGAATTTTACCATTCACCTTTATATTGCACAATGTCAGTTTTAAATGCAAATATAAGGACATTTAACTCATATGCAAAACCACCACATAACACAATTTGTATTTCCTCGCTCATACATCATACGTGTTCTTCTTACTGGAACAGTGGGCTGCGTTTGCCCAGGATGGCTGCCATCCCCATGCTCTTCCAGAACCTTCCCGGTCAAGTGGTCGAGCCCATGTTCCCTCCCCTTGAACCTGGGTGGACCTCAGTGGCTGCTCAGCCAGCACCAGGGCGACGTCCGAGGGAAGGTCATAAAAATGCCGGACGCTGCCACCTTGTTCTCTTCAAAGCCAACCACCGTGCTGGGAAGGAGCCCCGACATGGAGAAGAACCAAGAGCCCCGTGCACACCTCACATGTGAGGGCAAAGTAAACATCTGTTATTGTTTGAAGCCACTAAATTTGGGGATGGCTTGTTACACAGCAATGCGTAACTGATATACCCACCGAGGACTAGACCCTGGGACACTCCAGCATTGCAGCCACTACTTTCCAAACAGAGGCCAGGGCGGGGTGGGGTGTGGTGGGGGAGACCAGGAAGAAGTGGGACGGTTCAGGACAAGCTTAGGAGTAGGGTCACCAAAATGGGTGGGATTGAACACGGGGAGGTGGGCAAGGGGCAGTCCTGGAGGGCTGTGAGCTGGGGGGCGGTGGCAGGGCTATTGGCTGAGCTGTGGCATGCTGGGGGAGGACAGGCTGGGGACGGGGCATCTGGGATGCACTTTGGGACACCCCAGGGGGCAGCCAGCTGGCCATGTGGGTCTAGGGTTTGTGTCTGGGAGGTAAAGGTACAAGTCAGGGTAACTGAAGCTGTGTGTGTGGGCGAGACTCTGTCCTTCCCAGGCAGTTACGGGCTGAACTGTGTTCCCCTCCCCCTAATTCATGTTGAAGTCCTAACCCCCAAAACTAGAGACTGTGACCTTATTTGGAAATAGGGTCCTTGCCGATGTAAGTAGTTAAGATGAGGTCCCACTGGAGTGGGGGTGGTCCCTGATGCAATGGCCACTGTCCTTAGAAAAGGGGACATTTGGACACAGACATGCACTGGGAGAGGCCATGTCAAGGGGAAGACAGAGATGGGGTGACGCATCCACAAGCCGAGGAACGTCCGAGATGGGTGGGTCCAGCAGCAGCAGCAAGGGGAGAGCCGGGGGCGGACCCTCCCTCAGAATGTCCAGGAGGAACCCGCCCCGCAGACATCTCCATCTCAGACTTCAGCCTCCAGAACTGAGAGACGACACATTTCCGTCGTTCTAAGCCACCGGATTTGTGGTTCTTGGTTCCAGCAGGAATGACCCAGGCCTCAGGGTCCCATCTGTCGCCCGGGGGCCGGGGGAAGGAGCTGCGCGGTGGAAGCTGGCCTGGTATGTCCCCAGCGGAGGCCCTCGGTGGGGCTGCTAGGCCCGTCTCAGCACCTTGAACCTGGAGCACAGCCGTGTGGCCAAGCAGCACCCTCCCCCTCCCCCCAGCAGACAGCACAGCAGCCCTGCTGAGCGCCAAGTTTCCAGGGGCAGACTAACATTGATTGAGCATCTGCTGTGTGCTTCACACATGCTTCCAACATGACGACAGACAAACTCCTATTCATCCTTCAAAGCCCAGCTCAGGAGTCACCTCTTCCACAAAGGCTTCCCTTCCCAAACTTTGGGAGTTTGGCAGCAACTCCCAAAGAGAGGGGAAGACCCCCAGCCTGCATGTCCCACCTCTTACTTCCCACTGTTGGCCCCTAAACAAAGGGACAGAGCAACGGAAGGTCTTCCCAAGAGGCTGTGAGCACCCAAGAATCTTGTTCATCTCTGTGTCCCAGCACTTGACACAGGGGCTTGCACACAGTAGGTGCTTAATAAATGCTTGTTGGATGAATGAATGGACAGATGTTTGGTCCAGTGGAACTGGGCTGAGTCTCTGAGTTTACTCTTAAGGAGACGAACAAGTCCTCACTTTGCTAAATACAAGGAGAACGTGGCTGGTTGACGCCCTGCTATGGGCACCTGCTGTCCACCAGAATCTCAGGGGGAATCCAGGAGGGCATCCAGGAGGGCTTCCTGGAGGAGGCGACACCTGAGACCACTCTTTGAAGCACAGGTTTGCCCTGCCTGAGATGAGAAAAGGGAGTGAGGTGGTGTGCGACGAGACTGGCAGGGGCAAGAGGGGGCTGCCCAGGGCCTCCATGATGCCCCACACTGGCAGATGCCACACCCCACGTTGCAGTCCCCACCCTCCCACAGGCCCCATCCTCAAAACCCTGGAGGGTCACCTTTGTGTACACCGAACGGGGGCCTCTGGGAGACAGAGGGGTGTGAGTGTGGGCAGGGGGCCTCGGGCCTCCCGCCAGTCACCCTGGATGGGGCTGCTCTCCTGCATGTCCCTGAGCTTGGATGTCCCCAAGCTCCCCTACGACCTCGGGTGACCCCTCTCCCAGCTCTGGGCCTCAGCTCACCGCCCCCGCCCCCCAGGCCCCATCAACACAGGTCACACCTACACCCTGGTCACTTCCCCCAGCTCAACCTCACCACCCCCAGCAGGTTTGCCCTCACTGCCCTCCTTGCCCCCTGGCCTGCAGCCTCCGTCCAGGCTGGCCCCGATGTTGGCCTGGCCAGCGCCGTCCAGGGTCCCCACCCGGAACACAGCATCAGGTGGGCGGGAGATGGCATCCCTGCCCCGTGTACATCCCGGCTCCTCCGCGGAGTCTGTTTGTTTTCATAACCAGTTCAATATTTAAGACCCGGCGAGCCGCTGCCTGAGCTCGCGGGCTCCCCCTTCCTTTGTCTCCACTCCCCTCCGCCCCTGCACCTCCTGACAAACCGAGCGGTTCTGATGGAAAATTCATTAGTGGTCCCCCGCCCTCCCGCGTTCCCAGGCAGCTCTGCGCCTGATGTGTCAGCCTCTCCATCCTGATTATCTGGAGACGCCAATTTCAAAGAGACATCTTAATAGTGATGTCAACGAATTAATTAGATGTGTTAATGAGCTAAAAGCAACCCAAATTAAATTAATGCAGTAATAAGCGCAGACAGCAAAATTAGCTCCAATTTCTCTAAATGATTCTGAACTGTACACAACACCTCAGCTCGCTAGAACATACCATCCCCCAAAGCTAATCAAGAACCCGGCGCAATTAACTGCTTAATTACAAACAGGCGCGTGCACAGGCAGGCGCACACGCACACACATGCGTACACACACACACACACACACACGCGCGGGCGGACGGGGAGGATTCCGCCTGGGCCGGCCTGGGGGTGGTGAGGGCTGTAGATCCCCCCCCAGATAGCCCAGGTCACCATCCCCTCCCCACCCTTCATGGATCTGGGAGGCCCAGCCTTCCCAGCGCGGAGGTGCGTGCTGTGGACAGTGTCAGGTGTCTGCACCAGGCCAGGCAGGGAGAAGGGACAGCTGGAGGGCTCCCCCAGCGCCCCTGGGCATCTGCCTGGTGGGGGGGTTGGCCGAGGTGGAGGAGGGAAGAGGGAGGAGGGGGCCGAGCCGGAGGCAGAGGAGCAGGGGAGGGGCAGCACGAGCTGAGTTGTTTATTGCTTGCATCAGAATCTGAGTTGCAACTAAAAAGCTAATTGTCCAGCCCGGCTGATTTCCCACCGGGCAGGGAGAGCTGCTAATAGCTTCCAAGCAGCTCAGGTACCTGATTAGCTGTAATTGCTGCTGGAGACGGGAGAGGGGTGAGGACAGAAGTGGAGAAGGGGGCGGGGAGGGGGAGACAGGGTGTGGGTGCAGAGTGAGGCCAGATGGAGGGCGGGGCCGGGTGGGAGGGGCCAGGCAGGTGCCGGGGGCAGGGAGGGCTGTGGCCAGAGGAGGTGAGGGAAGAGGCAGAGGTGACTTGGGAAGGGCCGGCCCCCCAGCAGCCTCTCTGAGGACCACCCCCCATGCACACACCACGTGTGGGCCCAGGACCCAGAGCCGGGGGGTAGGAGCAGGCCCAGAGCTGTACACAGTTGGCGCCAACAGGCAGGGGCTGGAGCAGCTGCCCCCACGGGCCCTGGGCTGGCAGGCAGCTCAACCAGGACCCCCACCCATCTCCCACCCTCCCGCCTTTTAGAAGGGTGAGTTCAGTCTCCTTAGCCAAGGAGCTTTTTGTTCATTTCTGATCGATTTGGGGAGGAGTGAAGGAGCTGATTGATTAGCCCCGCCCATCACTGACCAGCTCCCCCCACCCCGGGCACCCCAGCCTCCTGGAGAATGGCTCTCCCCAGAGCAGGGCAGCGGCGGGGTCCCCAGGAGGACCACACATAAGGGTCGGGGCAGGGGGCTGACAAGCCCTATTGGCCTACAAGCCACCCTCTTCCCCATGCAGGAACCCTCCTCTCTCTCCCGCCCTGTCCTTCCCTCCTCATTTCCTGGATGTTTTTCGCTCACGCATTTGTTTGTTGTTCAACTTATTGATTCATTTAAAATATATTCATTTCCATCCTTGCTCCAAACTGGAAGGAAGGTGACACCACCTCATTAACCCACCACCAGCCACAAGCTGCAACCCCCGTGGTGGCACCGCACCCCCGGGGACCAAGGTGACTGTCACGCCCCTGCCCTGGCTGAGCTCCTGGGTGCTGAGCCCCTGACATGCGCACTGTTGATGGAGCTCAGGGCCCTGGGGGAGCCTGCGCACCTGAGGGCAGAGGACAGGCCCCGGGAGGTGGCTTCTGGGGGGAGGGTGTGGATTAGTGGGGTGCCAGGCATCACATGGCAGGAAAATGGGGGGGCTGCTGGGGCCCCAAGGGGCCTGGCTCCTCATGAGTCCCAGAGCCAGGCCTCACCCCCTTGGCCTCCGCTTTCAAACCTGCAAAATGGGGGCATCACAGCCGTGCTTTCCAGGAACAAAAAGGCTCAGGGTCTTCAGGGCCAGAAGACACGGAGGCCACCCGAGGCCACTGAGGCCACATGCCCGCGGATGAGGTGCTGCGAAGCACTCACGAGGGCCAGTGGGTCTGTGCCCACCTGGCGTCGGAGCGTGTGGCCCCCACGGGTCCAAATTCCCAGGCTGGGGCCTCGCTCCATTCTACAGGTGGGGAGAGTGAGGCTGGGGGGCCGGGGGTGGATATTGCTCAAGGTCACACGGGCCCTCTGCACGTCCCCCTCCAGGGCTGAGTGGTCACCTTTGGCTGTCGTTTGAGGATTTTATTTCCCAGCAGCAAGAAAGGATTGTTTTGCTCGGCAAGTGTTCCAATGAGCTTTCCCCTTTCTGGGCAGGGGTGAGTCCCAGAGCACCCCCCGGGGTGAGGACAGCAGGGGTGGGAGGGGCTGTGGGCAGGTGATGGAGAAGGGGCGGGGCCACACGTCGGCCAGTCAGGTGGCTGGAAGTGGCAGGCACCTGGCCACGCTTTAGTCTCCATCGTCTGACATGGGCAAGTGGGCGGGGGGCTTCTGTGGACGGGGAGGGCCCTGTCGCATCGCCCAGGTGCAGACAGCTGCATGTGCGGGCCGGCCGGCGGGCCTCGGGGAGCCTGGCGTTCGCGTGTCGGTCGACACACCTGGAGGCCGCCCAGGCTCCCACAGCCCACGCCAATTAGGAACTCACTTTACATTATTTTAATTTGTCTCTGGGGCCCTGGAAGGAAAGTCATGCGATTATTATTATTATTATATTTTGGCTGGAAACTGCAGCCACCATTATATAAATTACATATAGTTGAATCCACCAGTTTCTTTTAAACAACCATGTTTTCCCTTCCCCAGCAACGGGCAGCTTCTCCTCACCACTCGCCTCCGTGCCCCTGGTGAGAACTTTCTGTCCCTGGGAGGAGGAGGGAGGCCTGCAGACCACCCAGACCGCCTCACCCACGGGGGACAGGGGGCTTTGAAATCCAACCCTTGTGGGTCTGCCCCTGCGGCACCACTGCTCGCTGTGTGACCTCGAGCTAGGTGCCTACCCTCTCTGAGCCTCAGTTTTCTCACCTGTGACAGCCTCTGCCTCAAAGGGCTGGCGTGAGGTTTAAAGGCAATAATGCCTAGATCGCCCTCGGGGTGGTGCCCACGGGGAGCATCCTGCTGGGAGAACTCGGTGTCCAGCCACCCAGCCCGCAGCACGGACACCTAGTACTGGGGTCTGTTTTGTCAGGTGTGGGGGACACACAGACTCAGAAGTGATTGTCCTGAGAGAAGAACTTCGTGTTATGATCACAGCCCCCTGGAAACAAGAGGCCGCACACACGCAGGGCCACGCCAGGAAGCTCTGGGGTCAGGCAGGAGGCAGGGGCAGGGGCGCTTCGGGCCAGGGGCTGTCCCTGGTGGTCTGGGAGCTGCCAGAGATGAGGGCAGGTGGACCGTGGCCGGGAGTGTGCCAGCCTGTGGGGCAGGGGGTGGGGCAGGCTCTGCATTAGGCGTTTGCCTCTGAAAACACACTCTGGCAGGTGAGTCCTGTGTCTAGGACTTGGCTAACCCTGGGGAGGGCTTAGCAAAGCCCCGGATGTCAGAGCACCAAACGTACAGAAAATAAGAAAACACAGTTAATACAACGGCATCAAAGTGATGCCAGCGACTGATCCCTCTGTGAGGGCTGAGAGAGGAGGCTACCGCAGAGCACAGGCGGGGACGCCGAGGCCCAGGGGGAAGCCACGTGCGTGAGGTCCCCCAGGGAATTGGGCAGGACCCGGCGAAGACCAGCCTAGGGTGGCCTCAACCTCCTTGGGCTTCGGGCTGTTGGGGGAGAGAGGGAGGAGCCTGCCGGTGGGTTGGATGTGGGTGGACGCAGGCCGTGTTGGTCTGTGTCAGGGTCCCACGATGCCGTATCTGTGGCACACGGGTGCATAGCCAGGGCTCCACAAGCACTCGTTCTCTGGGTGACCGTGGACAAGCCCCTGCCCCCTCCAGCCCTGTCTCCCTGTCCACACTGCGGGGGATGCCATGTTGGGTCAGGGGCTAGGCTCTCAGATGGCATGTGCCCCTCGCCCTGGCACCCTTGCTTCTGGGAACGTATCCCACGACGCTCTCAGACACGGGGCCCAAGTGGTACCGCAGCTGATCCCTGCACACCCCGTTTGACGGTAACCGCCTGGAAGCGACTCACAAAGGGGCTGGTGGGCTGGGGCTGCAGACAGGACCCTGTGCCGGACCCTGCGCCGGCCAGCAAGACGCAGGACGGACGCTGTCGCCGTGGGGAAAGGGGGAGGTCAACTTTATTCCTCATACAACCACAGGGTGCTTCTGGATACACAAGAGACCGCTGGCGGGCCTGGCAGCCCGGGATCCGCAGTGAAAGGGAAACTTATTTGTCAGCCCATCCCTTCTGTGCCCGAGATTGTTTTCTACCATGTACCTGGGTTACTTTCTTTTTAAAGAAATTTCAAGCGCTTCTAAGTGTACATCCAAGAAAATTGAGAACATTTGTCCATGCAAAGATCTGTACACGGGTGTTCAAAGAAGTGTGACTTACAATAGCCAAAATGTGGAAACAGTGCAAACGCCCATCACAGGATGAGTGGATAAACAAATGTGGTCCATCGGCACCAAGGAATATGATTCAGCCTCAGAAAGGAAGGAAGCACTGACCCCGCTACAACATGAATGAACTTTGAAGACGGATACACAAGAGTGAGAGAAGCCAACACGAAAGGACACATACCCCACTTATTAAAAAAATGTCCAGAATAAGCAAATCTACGTAAACAGAGAGGGCTGGGGGTTGGGGAGGATGGGGAGCAGGGCTTCTTTCGGGGGTTATGACAGCGTTCTGGGATCAGGTAGCGGTGATGGTCACACTACTCTGTGTGTGCACTGAAAACGCTGAACTATACACTTCAGAGAAGAGCGTTGTACCGTACAGTGTGTGAGTTTCCCAGGGCTGCTGTAACAAAGCACCACAAACTAGGTGACCTGAAGCCACAGGTCCTGGAGGCCAGAAGCCTGAGCTCAAGGGGTCGGCAGGACCAGCCTCCCTCCAAGCACTCTAGGGGAGGGTCCTGACTTGCCTGCTTGCCTCCTGGGGGGCAGGGGGCATCCTTGGCTAGTGGCCGCATGTCTCCAATCTCTGCCTGCGTCTTCCTGTGGCTTCCCCTCTTCTTGTAAGGACACCAGTCACCCTGGATTAGGGCCCACCCTAAAGACCTCATCTCAGTTGGATTACCTGTGCAAAGACCTTATTTCCAGCCAAGGTCCCATTTACAGGAACTGGAGGTTAGGACTTCAGCGTATTTTTCAGGGGTCACAGTTCACCCCACCGCATATGTGATTTGTATCTCAATAAAGCTGTTATTTATTCTAGAAGGTTTTAAACAATAGAATATAAAAAGAGAGAGAAGAAATATATCCCAGTGTAGGGGCATGGAGCCTGAATCAGTTGGGGAGGTGACCTCACAGAGCAGACGGGACACCCCGCTGGGGAGACCTCTGCCACCCTGGGCTCTGTGATAATCTCTCGAACGTTCCTGAGAACAGCAGCAGTGATAACCGTATCCCTAAGCCTGCGTCTTGGTCCCTCCTCCTCTGCCCTGAATCACCAGGCCTTCCTCTAAGGTCCGCCCCTGGCCTGCCCTTGAGCTCTGGCCCCGCCCACCCCTCCTGGCTCCTCCCTCCCCGCCCCCCACCCCCCGCAGGCCTGTCAGGCACCCACGTCCCCAACTTGTAAAGTAACAACCTGTCACACGCACAACCTCTTTGCACCCAAAATGTTCTCTGATCTGTGTAAACTGCGATGGAAGCTGCAGCGCTTGATATTAATATCTTTTGTTTGTGTGTCAGGGTTCTGCAGAATCTAATTAAGGCGTGTTCTCTGCGTATCCGGGGTGTTGGAACAATTCCACGGAGTAGACGATGCAAGCTGTTGACCTGCAAGATAAACTGTGCTTGTGGAGGATTTGGGGGTGGCGGGCATGGGGCACACGGCTGTTCTTTTCTGCTGGGGCACCAGCCTTCCTGCCTATGGGTCACCCCTGTGTGTGGGTGGCAGAGGCATCTGCACTGGGGGGCGTTTATCACAGCAGCGGTTTTCTGTGTGTACTTCCGTGTATACACACGTGCACACGCACAGGTACACACGCACGTGGGAGCTAGGCCTCCCTGGCCAGGCGACTCCTGTCTCAACAGCCCTCTCCCTGCGGTGTCTGCGAGGTGCGAGTACTGACCCATTACACAGATGGGGAAGCCGAGGCCTGTGATGAATGTGTTCAGGTGGGAGCTTGGCTGACTCTGAGCAGCCACTGGGTGCCAGCACAAACCCACGTCTGGGAGGGCTGGGCCTGGGCTCAGACCGGGTCAGGTGAAGACACCCAGCCCACCCTCCAGCGCAGGCCCAGGTGAAACTGTCATCCCTCCTGGACAGACGGGGAAACCGAGGCCCAGAGAGGGCAGGGGCTTGTCCATGACACACAGCGAGCTGGTGGCAGAGCTGGGCCCCTCCTGACCCTGCGGCCCACAGCCTGGAGGCTGAAAATAAGTGTCCTTCAGTTCGAGGGCAGCTTTGGGACCCCTGGACCTGAGGCCCTGGCCCCATGTGCGGTGACCTTGGCCAGCGCCCAGCCCACTGCGACTTCAGTTACTCCCTGGGAGGAAGGGGTGAGGAGAGCATCACGGCAACGCGGCCTGCCCGCCAGCCCTGCCTGAGCGGCGCCCAGTGGGGGCGGGTGCTTGGAGCTGCCGCCATCACTGCTCCTGTCCCAGCTCTAGGGCCGGCGACTCCACCGCCCTGCAGTGTGCCCACTCCAGCCCGCCCACCCGCCCAGCTCAGGACCTGCCTGCCCGCCAGCGCGCCAAATAGAGTTGTTCGCTCCAGGTTGGGGGGGCATCCTTTGGGCTTTCCTCTCGCCATCTGCAAGATGCAGAGGGGATCCCAGACTCTGAGTGCCCCGAACAGAGAAAACCAGAGGCCAGGTCTGCTGAAGTCCGGGTGGGGAAAGACTCCAGGACCCGGGATGCAGGTGGAGGAGGCCACCCCGACGGGGCACACGGAGAGGACAAAGGCCTGCAGACAGCCTGAGCTCGGGATTCAGGGCAGAGCAGGTGTTTGGGTGAGAAAACCAGTGTGACCGTGCGCTGCGCGGGTCTGCGCCCGTGTGTGCATGTGTGTAATGGATGGGCAGGCACGCGGCTTACGTGTGCATGCAATCGGGTGCACGCAGCATCCGTGCACAGCGTGTCTGGCTGTGCACGAGGAATACCTGCCTCGCGGACCCGGCAGGGCCTCGCCGCCCGCGCCCCTTAGGAAAAGCCGCAGCTCCACCTGCCGGCCGCGCTCCGGGCCGCACAGAGGACGCGGGGCGGGGCGCGAGGCCCCGCCCCTCCACCCGAGGCCCCGCCCCGACGAGTCCTGCCTCGCCGAGACCCCGCCCTCTTGGCCCCGCCCCCACCAGGCCACACCTCCCGGTGCCCCGCCCCCGCCCCTGGGGACGTGGCTCGGGAGGCGGCTCTGGGACCCTGACCCACTGGTGCCTCGGAGAGGCGGGCACCTGGGTCTGGGCTTTTGAGGTACCGGCTGAAGTGGGGACAACTGCGAGGATTAAACGCGCACCAGGGGGACAGTGAGCGCACCGCCCCGATATGGCCCCATTTCACAGATGCGGAAAACGTCTCCCGCCAAGGTCCCACGGGGGCGAGGCCGAGCGGGCTTTGAGCCCGGCAGCCTGGGTGCAGTGTGCATTCAGCCATGACCAGCAAAGTGAGATGTATTTGTTAACTATTAACTTTTTTTTTTTAATTTATTATTTATTTATTTTTGGCTTTGTTGGGTCTTTGTTTCTGTGCGAGGGCTTTCTCTAGCTGCGGCGAGCGGGGGCCACTCTTCATCGCGGTGCGCGGGCCTCTCACTGTCGCGGCCTCTCTTGTTGCGGAGCACAGGCTCCAGACGCGCAGGCTCAGTAGTTGTGGCGCATGGGCTTAGTAGCTCCGCGGCATGTGGGATCTTCCCAGACCAGGGCGCGAACCCGTGTCCCCTGCATTGGCAGGCAGATTCTTAACCACTGCGCCACCAGGGAAGCCCAACTATTAACTATTAATGAACCCATTCGCCCTCACACCGCTTTGTGGAGGTACGTTGACAGCCGCAGCAGGAGTGAAGGGCTGAGAATTGCCTGTATCCGGAAGTGACCTGGCAAGACTCACCTCCGCCTTCTGGGCAGTCTCCAGTACCTGATGTGGGCAGGAATTTGGGGTGCGGGCGGGAACGGTCAGGATTTCAGAGCAAAGTCGGTAGTGCTTGACCCCCTATAGGCCTCAGTTTCCACACTGTACAGTGGGGTGGGTAGGGGGAGCTAGAATAGACATTTTCTCAGGTTCTGTCCCTGCGGCTCGCCCCCCAGCCCCAAGGCACTGCAGGATGCCAGGAATCCGTGAAGGACTGAGCTGGTGCCGGGACTGGGGGTTCAGGTGGTCTATCCCCTGGCCCAGCCCCCCGAGGGGTCCCTCCCGATGCCCATGGCTGTCCCTGATGGGAAGTTTGAGCGCCTCTGCCGGCATCTGCTGCCCAGGGCCCCACCCCCTCCATCCCCCTCCATCCCCCTCCATCCCCCTCCAAGGAGGAGGCATCTCCGAGGGTACGGGGCTGCCAGGGGCAGGTGGCGTCGCCCCGGTGCCAGCCCAGCTGAAGTCGCCAGAGGAGCCGGCAGAGCCTGCTGCCCCAGAAAGCCTCTTCCGAGTGCATGGCAGCCCTGCCCCGGGGCGGCCGGGAGGTCATGCTGGGGAGACCCTGAGGTGGGGGGCAGGGGCAACTGCCGGCCTGGCTCAGCAATATCCCTGACAAGCTTGACCCTGGGCAAGGCCCTCTGCCTGGCCTCCTCCTCTCCTGGGCCCCAGGCCCCTGTTAGCCGAACTCCTGCCCACCAGCTGCCGTGTCACTCGGGGGCCCAGTCACACACAGCTCCATTCACACCCCAACTGTGCCCCTGACTGGCTGTGTGGCCTCGGGCAGGTCGCCTCACTTCTCTGAGCCGCAACGGCCTCGTCTGGAAAATGCGCTGACACCTGGGCTGGCTCTGGCCGGCATGTGGGCCCAGAACCAGAGCCCGGAGCAGAGGAGGGCAGTTCTGCAGCCCCGGGTCCGACTACAGCAGGTCTCAGGAGGCCCCACCGTGCACGGGTGCAGCATCAGACACAGGCCACTACTGTCCACTGCGTCCTCACAACTGGCCCAAGAGTCCGGCCAGAGTGCCCTCCCAAGGAAGTGACGAGTCAGCTGTAAGCAGGGCTCGAAGTGGATCACGGCACCCCATCCTCAGGCCCAGGGGTCCCCCCGTCTCACACCTGGCCTGGCCCGGGTCCTGGACGCTGGGACTCCTGGAGAGAGGAAGTCCACAGAGTTCGCAGATGCTTGGAACGTGGCTCCTCCTCCCAGACAGGGGCACAGCTGAGCCCTTCAACCCATTTTATGGACGGGCAGCCCAAGGCTGAGGCAGAGCTGGGGTGGGGAGCCCGAAGTGTGCGTGCCTCTGAAGGCCACCGCCGTCTGGACACAGCATGGGCGGTACGGCCACCCAGCCCCGCTAGCGCCCGGCACGTGGCACATGCGGCCCCTTTCACCACGGTCACATCCCCACACCGATGCACAGGCCCCTCTGGGGCCCCAGAGAACAGCAGGAGCAGAGAGGTCAGGCACCTGCTTTCCTCCATCCTTGGGTTCAATCCCCAGCCTTCTCAGGGCAAGGAGGCCTGAGACCAAGGGCTCAGAACTAATGTCCCTCCAGGCTGTAACCATTTGCCCAATCCCCCTCACACACACATGTGCACACACATATGCACGCAGGTGTGCCCAGGCTCACACCTGCCCACCCACCCGCCACAGGTGTGCCTGCTAGGCTGAGCTGAGTCAGGCACCTACTTTTGTACGTTCAGACACTGGGCAGCCAATATAACCCTACAAACATCCACTGCAGTTGCTGGATGGATGGAAGGATAGATGGGGCAAGAGGGACAGACAGAGGGACAAATGGAAGAGTGGCTGGTGGGTAGAGAGACTAAAACTAAGAGTGACCGAGGACACTGCTGACACCCCCTTGTTTCCCGGTGGAGGTGGGTTACTCTGAGGCCTGCTATGAGCCCATTTCATAGATGAGGCGACAGAGGCAGGAGGTAGGAAGTGACTGGCACAGGGTCATACAGCGAGCTCTCAGTGACGCCCAGGACCTAGTCCTCAGGGAGGCACCTGCCTGGCCTAAGTGGCACAGGTGGTGTCGGCACTACAGCCACGCAGATCCCCTGAGACCGCAGATGGGCACCCACTCTGGCACCTCCGGCAGTCCTATCCTGGCGGTCCACCTCCTCCCCTGGGCCTGCATGTCAGGCCTCAGTGACCTGAGGACCTGCCCCACCCACCTCTCTAGAGCCCCCCTCACCACATGGGCCAGACACGAGGGGCTCAGAAGCAGGGCACGGTGGGATGAAGGCCGGGAACTCTGCCCACCCACGGCAATCACAGTGCAGCGTTACACGGGAGCTGGTAATTAAACACTGGAGCATCATCAGACACCCCAGCACGGTGCCTGATGAATTAATTACCAGAACACCAGACCCCCCACTTTTCAGCCTCCCCACTGAGTGTGGAGTGGTGGCCCTGAGCTCTCAAGTGGGGGAGACATTCTAGGACAGCAGATCCCACCCTCACGGCCTCCACAGCCCTCCGCGGGCCCCCTCCCGCCCCCAGCTCCGTCAGCCACCCACGCCCATCCAAGCACCCAGGCCAGAAACCGAGGTCCTCCTGGCCCCGCTCCCCAACTGCTCCAGACTCAGCTCCTGAGCCGCCCACCTGCCCCTCCCCTCACCGTCCTCTGGCCACCCCAGCCCCTCTCCCCCTCCCCTCCTGCGCCCGAGTCCCGTCCATCCCACCCTAAAGGGCCTGGACGCAGCCACTGCCCACACTGGCCTCCTGCTCCCCCACACCACCTCCCCAGGCAGCCAGACTCATATTCTCAAAACCCAGATCTGATGGTGGGAATCTTCCTCCAGAAACCCAGAACCCCAGTCTAACCACGGGGAAAAGCTCGGACAAACCCAAATCGAGGGGCGCCCTGAAAAATACCTGACTAGTACTCCTCAAACCTGCCAAGGTCCTCAAAAGCAATGACAGTCACAAAACAAAGGAGGCCAAGGAGACGTGAGGACGAAATGCACGTGGGATCCTGGAACAGAAAAGGGGATTAGCGAAAACGAGGAAATCTAAGTAGAGCATGGGATTAACTACCAGGAAGGTACCAGCCTAAGTGTCTCAGCGCTGACACCCACCGGAGTGACGTAAGGTGTTAACATGAGGGGGAATGGCGTGCACGTGCGCAGGGACCCTCCGTGCTGTCTTTGCAACTGCTCTGTAAATCTAAACTATTGTAAAATAAAAATTTGTTTCAAAATGAGAGAGTACGTACAAGGGATCTGATTAAAGTACGGTGAAATGTTCACAGTTGTTTAATCTTGGTGGTGGGTCAGTAAGTATCTATTATATTGTTTTCTGTGTGTTTGAAATGTCTCATAATTAAACATTTAAGAAAAAACAAACCCAGATCCAATATGTCACCCTGGCCTGACACCCTCCAAAGTCTCCCTTGAACTTCAGGATTAAGTGCAAAATTCTTAACCCCGCCCACAAGACAGAACAGGACCCTCCCGTCCGCCACTCTGCCCCTGACATCACACAGGGCCTGGCCAATCCCAGTGTCTGGCCGCCTGATGTCACGCAGGGCCCGGTGCCTTCCCTTCCGCCCTGTTCTGGCCCCTGGACCAGGCTCCCCTTCTGCAACTCTGGCAGGTTCAGCCTTGGCAGGGAGGGGTCACAGGTCCCAGACCACCGTGAGGTCACCTCACTGGACATCACTGGTTGTGGTTCACGAAGCCCTTCCCTCCCCCAGGCCTGGGTCTGGGGGCCACCTGTGAGGCAGGCATCGTTCTCCCATTTCACAGATGGGGAAGCTGAGGCTGCCCAGTGATCAGAGGGATGTGGGCTAGAGTCCAGAGTCTGTCCCCCGGACCAGCGCTCTCCACCACGCTGCCCTCCCGGCCGTGGTTTCCCACCTGTGAAATGTTCCAGGGGCCATGAACGCAGCCTGCTGCCCAGCCTGGGTGGAAGAAATTGTCAGGCCCTTGTGTTCTGGGCCCTGTTACCTCTCCCCCCTCGGGTGAAGGACACCATATTAATCAATCGATCCATCAACTGATTAATTAGGCAAAAATTTCCTGAGCACCTAGTATGCGCCAAGCCCTGGGGATACAGCAGCAACAGATCAAGGCCCTGCCATCGTGGGGCTTGTGTTCTGTGTCAGGGCGGGGGGCGCACAGTAAGCAAGCAGGCGCGTGATGTACTGACTGGAGGTGTGTGACCGAACACAGGAGGGAGAGCGGATGGGACGTCATGGGAGGGCTCCTGGGAGACCCCCTGAAAAACCAAGATGTCCTTGAGGAGGTGAGGGAGCCAAGCAACGACTCCAGGAGGGACATCCCAGGCTGGCAAGAGCAGATGCAAAGGCCCTGAGGCAGGAGCTCACCTGCCCCCTCTGAGAACAGCAGAGAGGCCGGCGCTGCTGGAGCAGAGTGAGGGGATGCAAGGAGAGTGGTGAGGGCGGCTACTAACCCCAGGGCCCCCTGGGTGAAAAGCCCCCCGGGAGGACACAGGTGGTCACAGGCCACAAAAGGCCAGGCTGCTGGAGTCTAAGGACCGGCCAGCTGGTGGACCCTGGGTGTCATGGGCACCAACGGCACCAGGCTCATCCACCATCTTCAGAGGTGCCTCTGGTTTGGTGAATGTCCCCCCCCCACCAACCCCACCACAGGACTGGCAGGGAAATGGTCTTCAGCGTCTGCACAGCCCAACTCCCGTCGTACCAAAGGGAAACCGAGGCCCCGAGGCATAAGCCCTGGCTCAGATCCCTCAGAAACTCAGAACAAGCTACTGGGACCAGCTCTTGGGTCCCCTGCTTCCTCGGCCAGGTGTGTACAGGTTGGTAGGCAGGTGTGTGGCTTACCTGGTGGGCGGGTGTCCCAAGGCACAGCAGAGTGTTTTGGTGGGAGAACTTGGCCCTGTGAGGCCACGGCCCTGTGAGGCCAGCTGGGCCCACCAACTTGGCTTCAAGAAAGGGAAACTGAGGCCCCAAGAGGGCCTGCCCCTTCCTAAGATGTTCCAGTGCACCTGGGTCAGTTGGCCCCCCATCTTCCTGCCCTACCGCCCGGCCTCGTGACAAAAAGAAGCCTGGGCCTGGGGCTGCGGCCCACCCTGGACTCACCCTGCCCCAGCCTCCAAGGAACAATTTACCTTTCAGAGCCGGTCCAAGATATTAATTAAGATAAATCTACCTCAATTTTGAGATTCTCTTATCATGTAATTTATCAAAATTATGTTAATTATTTCTGTAGGGCAGCAAAATTATTACCTCTTTTGTGTCTGATTTGTATTAATATTCATAATTTAATAATTCAGCATCCTGGCCATCTGGTCCTGGAGCAGCTCCCTCCCGTCCCTCAGTCCCAGCCGAAGTGTCCCCACCGCACCCGCCCAGTGTCCCTGGGGCTGGGCCTGCCCCTCCGCACGCCTTCCGCGTCCAGCCCGGTGGTCACTGCCCCCCGCCGCCCGCCCCAGGCCCGCCCGCCCCCAGCGCCCGCAGGTTGGAGCGCAGGTACCGCGCACACGCCGCCACCCTCGCCTGGCAGGTGAGCCAAGCTGAATTGACATTTTCCACACTTTGTGAGTTTTACACTGTAATTTGACATAATTAATGCCTACATTACTGCTGATAATTTAGCTAGTTAATTAAACTCGGAGGAGATAATTAAGGAAAGGCTACTGCTTGGATTGCTAATTGTTTTTGTCATTATTTCAGGGGCCGACAGCTGCCGGCTGAGTCATCCTGTTTTGTCAGCTGACGGGTCATGTGACACAGGGGTCCCCCGGGGGCCCCCCACTTCCAGGGGAGGGAGGCACGCAGCCGGCTACCTGGCTGCTGCCTGGAGCCCCGCCAAGCACTGCTGGCCGGTCCCGCCCTTCCCCCTTCTCCCCTCCCCACCTCCCCTCCCACTTCCCCCTCCTCCCCCTCCCCCTCCCCCTCCTCCCCCCCTTCCCCCCTCCCCCCCCTCTTCCCTCCCCTCCCCCCCCCCCCCTCCCCCCCTCCCCCCCCCCTCCCCCCCCTCCCCCCCCCCCCCCCCCCACCTCCTCCTCCCCCCTCCCCTCCCCCTCCTCCCCTCCCCCTCCTCCCTCCTCCCTCCTCCTCCCCCTCCCCCTCCTCCCCCTCCCCCTCCTGTCGGTAGTGACAGCCACCCCCCACACGGAGCCCCTGCCTGAGAGCTGGCCTGGGGTCACTCGAAGGTCAGCCTGAGCAGGCCAGAGGAGGTTGGGGGGACCCCTCCCAGCCCCACATCCAAGCCCAAGGGCTGAAGTGGCCCTGGCAGCACCCCAGCCTTCTGCAATGGTCAGAAAGGAGGTAGGACTTCCTGGGCCCACTGCAAGTCAGAATAGATTATCCCACATGGCAGAGAATGACGGGAGATTGTGGGAGCAGGGGAGGGGAAGGGGGAGAGAGGACGGTGGGGCGGGGCTGTGAGCCCAGCTCTTTGACATTGATGGGGTGGGTGGAGCTGGGTTTGGAGAAGTTCTCTGACTCTGCTCCAACCCTCCCAAGGCCCCATGCCACCCACCCACCTGGTGGCAGGTAGATCTGAGACCAGAGGAAAGGGGGAGCTGCTGAGCTCCCCACCCCGCCACGGGCCACACTCCCTGGGACCGGCCGACAGCACCTCCTGCATACAAAGTCACCTGCAAACAGGACAGTGTGGGGTGTATCGCTGTCACCCGGTGTCTCCATTTTGCAGGGAAGCCGGGGCCCTGCTCGAGGCCACACCACAGACCGGATGCAGGCCCTGTGGAGGGCGGGGAGCAGGAGGACAGATGCTGGGCCCAGAGCCACATGGTCCCGGATGCGCTGGGACAGCAGCTCTGCCCCCTGAGCAGGCCCTGAGGAGGGTGTGACTGTGTGTGCAGGGCCAGGTCCTCATCTTCATGGGGCTCACAGGCTGGGTGGGGGCACACACAGGCAAGGGGAAAGGGCCACACCACGTAGCTGGGCATCCTCAGGGTGCTCAACTTGGCTATCGGAACATGCAAGACAGAGGCTCAAACAATCCTGGTTTATTATCCCTCAGAACAAGAAGTCTACAGGTAAGAAGGTTCTAGATTGGCTAATTCAGGGCTCAGCGACAGCCACGGGATGTCAACTAAGACCCAGGAGGCTTCCCTGTTTCTGCCCTGCCAGTCTCTTCTTGGTGGCCATATCTTCCCACATGGTCCCAAGCTGGCTGCTGTGGCACCGTGAATCTCAAGTCCCACCATGGCACCCCACATCCCAGAAGACATCCAGCAAAGATGGGAGGAGAGCAGTGTCCCACATAATCATATTATTGTCTTAATGGGCCTAGAGAGGCCCATTAAGACAATAATTTGTCTGTCCTAATTGCAGAGAGGCCTAGAAACTCGAGGTTTTCTCCTGCTGAGCCTCCTACTTCCTTTCCGCTGTTGGCAAGAGCTTTAACTTGGACCAAAGGAACTGGCTTTCCTCTCACAGCAAAGCTCCTTTGTGGAATGCTTAATCAGTTTAGATGCCTCGCCTTGGACAAAAGTGCTCTTTTAGCAAATCCAAAATGTCCTTCCACTAGCTTTCAGGTTGGCTGCCTTCACCCCAAACTCACCTCTCTCGTATGACTTACCAAAAGCCGCAAGAAGTAGTCAATTAATACTGATATTCTGAATATTTTCCTACTATTTTCACAGCCTTGATGAATTTGTGGTCTGGGATCCAAGGTACCACAGGTAACAGCTGTACCTAATTTTACGTGAGATCATCACAATGATCACCAGCCTTCCAACCGGAACATGAGCCTCACTGCCCGGTACCCGCCGGCCCCCCCTTAGACAATTCCACATCTGAGGTTCTGTTAGTTGTCACACCCCCACTCCTGGAAATAAATTCCAAATCATCTGCGAATATCAGAAAATCTGAGTAAAAGTTTAACCAGAAAGGAGATTATTTTCCCATATGTGGTGGGTTGAATGGTGCCCCCCCCCAACAAAAGTTCATGTCCACCCAGAACCTCAAAATGTGACTTTATTTGGAAATGGCGTCATTAGGGTGCACCCTAATGCATTGTGACTGGTGTCCTTGTTAAAAGGAGGCATCTGGACACAGATGCAGACAGGCTGACGGCCACAGGAAGCGATTGGAGGGAGACAGCCACAAACCAAAACACCAAGGATTGCTGGCAACACCAGGAGCTGAAGAGAGGCCTGGAACAGACTCTCCCTCACAGCCTTAGCAGGAGCCAACCCCACCGACACCTTGGTTTCAGACTTCTAGCCTCCAGGGCTGCAAGAAAATTAATTTCTGGGTTTTTTTGGCTGTGCCACACGGCTTGTGGGATCTTAGTTCCCCGACCAGGGATGAAACCTGGGCCCTCGGCAGTGGAAGTGCAGAGTCCTAACCACAGGACCGCTGGGGAATTCCCAAATTTCTGTTTTTTTAAGTTACCAAGTTTGTGGTATTTTGTTTTGGCAGCCCTAGGAAATTCATACACCATAAGAAATCCAGAGATAGGGAGGTTCTAGGACTAGCTAATTCAATGATGTCATGAAAGACCCAGGTGTCTTCAATGTTTCTGCCCTGTCATCCTCAACATATCAGCCATGTTCCCCCTCATGGTCACAAAACAGCTGCTGCAGCACCATGCATCCAGACAGGTATGCTATCCTCCAGCAAAAAAGAGGGTGTGTCCTCCCGGTGGTGCCTCCTTTATTGGGGATGAGAAGGGCCATGATTGGCTTGAATTAAATATGATTCATTTCCTAGGGTTGGGGAGGGGGCCACTTCTCCTGAGCCTACAGGACGGGGTGGGGTTGGGGGGCGACATCCAAACAAAACAGGGAAAACCAGCAATGTCTGCCATCATGCAAACCCAGGGTCCCGGGAGTGAGTGGCAGACGAGACTGCAGCACACAGAGGCAGGAGGGGAATGTTGTGGGGTCTCTGGGGGGCAGAGGGAAGCAGGTAGAAATAGGTCCCCTGTGGGTGACTGGGCAGCAGACGGTCGGCCCTGCCAGCTGCAGCCTACTCAGAGCTCGACTTTGGGCACTGGCCGCCCTCGCCGCCAGACAGCGTGGCCCCTGGACCCCCGGCACCATCACCCACACCTGCCCAAGGGAACCACGAAATCATCCGTGTGTGTCTCTGGCTCACCTTCAGGACTCAGGGCCCAGCTGGGTCCCACAACTGCCCCCGGGGAGCTGGAGCAGGCGGGGAGGGCCTGTGGCCTCAGCAAGGCTGCGAATTATCCTGTTAGGGGTTGACTTGCCTCCCAAAAGATATGCTGAAGTCCCAACCCCCAGAAGCTATGAAATGGGGTCTTTGCAGGTGTGATTGGTCAAGATGGGCACACGCTGGACCGGGGTGGGCTGCAGTCCGATGACCGGGGTCCTTATAAGAAGAGGGGAGTCTGGACGCAGACCCGCAGGGAGAAGAGGGCCGCGCGAGGACACAGGTGGGCGGGAGCGAGGCGGCCGCGAGCGGAGGAGCGCCAGAGGCCCCCGGAGCCCTCAGGCAGAGGCAGCCCTGCCCGCACCTCAGTCCTGGACTTCTGGGAAAGGATAAACTGCCCCTCTTGCAAGCCCCCCCGCCTAGGGCGCTTGGTTACAGCTGCCCCCACCCCGGGACGCTCAGAATCCCCAGGGCCCTGCGGCCTACGTGGAGGCCTGGATGCAGACGCCGCTCCCCGGTGCCCCTGGATGCAGACGCCGCTCCCCGGTGCCCCTGGATGCAGACGCCGCTCCCCGGTGCCTCTGCAGCCCCGCGCGGCCACGCCGCGAAATTCTGCGCGCAGAGCACGTCACGCTGAGCCGCGCTGGGTGGGGTGGGGGCGACCCGAGCTGCCCCCACGTGTTCCCCCTCTCCCTGATCACGGGGTTCCCACCTAAGGCTGCTCCCCAGCGGAGTCCGAGCTGCAGCCAGAACCCCCTCCTGACTCAGGGCCCCTGCACAGCTGCCACCCGCATCCGTCCCCCGACCCCCTCACCCTGCTCGCCTCTCCTGGGCCGTCCCTTCCCGCGGAGCCCCCTCCGGGACTGCAGCTCCCCGTGCTTGCCGTCCGTGCGCCGAGCCCGCAGGGCAGGAGCTGGCCTCCGGTCTGCGGGTGGAGCCCGGTGCGCGGACGTGCCCGTGACCCCTCGCTGCATGGGCAGGGCGTGGCGCTGCGGGCCCCACACGGAGTCTCCCCCCGCAACAAGCGGAGGTTTCTCCCCCCGGGGCGGGGGTCTCAGCACGAGGGTGGACTCCCTGCAGGGTAGCGGGGAGACCCCGAGGGTTTCAGCCTCTTGGGCGAGTTGGGAGCGCGGGGAGACGCCCAGAGGACCAGGGGAGAAGAAAGCTCAGATTCGGGAAACATTTTGAGAGAAAATGGACAGGGAGTGGACAGAGCGGGGCGGGGCCGGGGGGCGATGGCAGTGGCCACACCCCAGAGGCGATGAGGAATGAAGGGACACAGAGCTGGCACAGGCGGACACCCCAAAACTGGCAAACGAGATCGTGATGAGCCATTGACATGGTCAGTAGCCCCGCCCACCAGAGGGAGAACGCAAGCCACGACTGCAAGGGCCGTGTGTGTGATTTTGAATTTTCTAGTCGTTGCATTTAAAAGAAAAGTAAGAGGGACTTCCCTGGTGGTCCAGTAGCTAAGACTCTATGCTCCCCATGCAGGGGGCCCGGGTTGGATCCCTGGTCGGGGAACTAGATCCCGCATGCCGCAACTGAAGATCCTGCATGCAGCCAAATAAAGAAATAAATATTTTTAAAAAAAAGTAAGAGACGAGATTAGTTTTGATAACATATCTTAGTGAACCCGATATATATGAAATGTGTCCATCTCAACATGTGATCAATATATAATTCTGTAAGCGAGCTGTCATATCCTTTCTGGGGGCTCAGTGTTGGAAATCCCGCGTGTCTCTCACTCTGAGGGCGCGTCTTACCTCGGACCGGCCGCGCCGCAGGTGCCCGCTGGCCACACGTGTTGCGCCCGCTGTCACCGTCCCCCGGGGCCATCTGAACGCCCCTCTTCCGCGGACTGACAGGCGGGGGCTCTGTCGGAACTCAAGGCTGCGGCAGAGCATCTTTTGCTCCCAGGAAGCCCAGCAGACCAGGCCCCGTCCTCAAGGCCACACCTCTGTTCGCCCACCAGCCCGCCCTCTGTCCCCCAGCCCTGGGGACCTTCCTTCCTGGACTTCTGCCCCCCTCCCCGTGCCCTCGCTGGCCCCTCGGCTTGTCCCTCACTGTGCCACCAATTCCTGCATCTTCCCCCCGCCCGTCCTAGACATAGCATTTTACAGCTAGAACTGCCCCCGTCCCGAGAGGAGCCGCGGGCCCTGACCCCAGCCCCCCTCACCCCCACCACGTGCTCACAGAGGGGGCGGGTCCACCCCAGGCGCCGGCCCCAGAGCCTGACGCCTCCGCGCACCCGTCCTATCACCTCTTTCCAGAAAGTTCTCCCTCATCAATAAATGAGAATAGAAATGGCCCATATGGAAATATTGTTGTTTTGACAACCACTGATTAAGTTTTACACAACCAGTGCAAGAGCAAATGAAAAGGTTTTAACTTTAATTTAAGAAAAGAGGAATACGATATAATTTCAATTTGTGATAAGATGTTCTCAAGACTGCGTTTCGATTGGATTACATCCTCGCGGACTTTGTGAAGTGTCAGCTGCAGGTGAAGGTGCGGGGGATGTTCGTTATTAACAACGTAATGGGCCGGCGTTCATGCCATCCGCCTTCAGCAGCATCTCCTGGGCCCACCTGAGAGACCTCGTTAGGGCAGAACCTGGAACTCCGGCCTGGGACGGGAGGGCTTGGGGAGGCACCTAGGTGGACCCGCAGAGGGGCCCTCAGGACCTGCCCTGGCCACCTGGGCACAGGCCTCTGCTGGGCGGGGAGGTAGAGGGCGGAGGCCCAGGGTGGGGGGAGCCCAGAAGTCAGAGCTCCTGACTTGGGGGTGAACGGGAGCCAAAGCACCCTCGGGGGGGAGGGAGGTCCCAGTTTGCAGAGGCAGCGTGCAGAAGGGCGGGGTCTGCAGCGCATGCCTGGTAGGAGGAGGGGCTGGGACCCCTGTCCTCTGGCTGCACCCCTCCCGGGGGGTTGGGGGCCTGCTGGGCGGAGGGGATGCAACCACCCCAAGCTCACGTCCACCACCCACAACACAGCTCCGGGTATGCGGGCTCCAGAATGCCGTGACCTGACCTCATGGCCCCAACGCCCCCTTTGGGGCTTCATGAGCCCCCAATCACTCGTGTGCACACCCCTAGGCCTACCCTGCGTCCACCACAGGCAGGGAGGCCCCTCCCAGGGCAGGACAGACCCCGGTGGGAAGCAAACGGGGTGGCCCGCGGGTCCCGGGGAGGCCCCTCCCCTGAGCAGGCCCGGCTCGACCCCTGGGCGCCTTCTCAGTGATTCCGCGATGAAGGCACAGCCAGCCCTGGGGTCAGTGGCCCAGGAGGGACCTGGTGGGTGTGAGGAAGCCTGGTCACACCTCGATGTGTCACGTAGAGACCTGGGCAGCCCTTTCTTTCCGGGACCCCGAGAGATGCTGGGATGTGAAGACACAAGACCACACAGAGATTCTGTTTGTGGGGCGACTGTGGCTCCCGCCCACGCTTAGCCAAACAGGGCTCCTCCCGTGGGGAGCTCCCAAATGGGAGGGGGCCCTCGCCGGGGGAGTCCACGCTCTGCTCCCCGCACCTCCCAGACGGAGGCCAATGACACCAAAACCCAGGCCCCGGCCATGCACCTGCTTCCGGGGGGCCAACCCCTGCCTCCCCATCCCAGTGGTCCCCCTCTGCCAGCTCTGCCCACAAGGACAGCCCTGCTGTCCCCTCCTCCGCCTGCATCTGTCCTTTGTGCTGTGTGACCCAGGGAAGGCCCTTCCCCTCTCTGGGCCTCAACCCTTTCCTCTGGGAAAGGAGGGGAGTTGGCTGGGGGGTGGGCACAGGGAGCTCAGGTGCCATCCATGGGAAGGGCCAGGCCAGCCTCAGTTGTCACAGACCGAGACCACTGCCCTGTGCACACCCTCTGGCCTCCACCCAGGCCCTGGCTGAGGGGGGAGGCTGGGACCAGCCAGTGGGGGATGCAGGGGTGAGGGAGGCAGGTGGGGACACCCCCCAGGGTCTCACAATTATTTACAGCCGCTGGGGCCTCATGTGCCTGCTAATCACCCACTCCTGGCCAGGGGCCGTGTCAGATGGGGGTCGCCGAAGGGAGCCCCTCTGACGCTCCGGGGGTGGGGGCCCACAGGCTGTGCAGACCCCTGCACAGGTGCGGGGGCAACAGCAGGTGGAAACTGAGGCTGGGGACGGGGTCGCAGCGTTCCGCGGGCCAAGCTCCCTCTGGGCCTGGGAGGCAGGGCCACCAGCTTTGAGATGCCCCAGAAAGCGCCCGAGCTCTTGAATCCCTTCCTGCATCATTCCCGTCTCTCTCAGGTCCAAGCGGGGTGGGAGGGGCCTGCTGTGTGCCCTCCCACACCCCGTGGGCACTCTGCCCACCTGAGCCCACGTACTTCTCCAGCCCTGGTGGGCCCCAACCACAGCAGGTCTGTGCCCGGCCCAGGGTTGAGGCAGGCGCTGTCCCCGGGGGGCTATGGACACCCAGCAGCTTCACTATCCCCCTTCCCAGGTGAGAAAACTGAGGCCGGAAAGGCTGGCCGAGTGGTCCAGCGTCACAGCTTGAGATGCAGGTTTCATTCATTCACTCAATCACTCACCGGACAAAGGGCGCTGAGCTCCACCACGTGCCAGGCACCGTCCCGCGTGCTGGGGACACAGCCCAGCTCCCTGACTAGGGGACGTGGAGCTCCATCTCAGAAGACAAAACACCCAAATTCCAAAGGTGACCTCCAAGTGCTGAAAACGGGCCTGGGCGATGGGCAGAGTCAGGGGCTCAGGGGAGCCTCTCCGAGGGGAGACCTGTCGTAAGGAGCCAGGCTTGTGGATGGCGGGGCTCCAGGCGGAGGGGCCGCAAGGGCAGGGCCCTGCGGCACGTCTTCCAGGAGGCCTTCCTGGAGGCCGGGGCGCGCCATGAAGCAGAGGCAGCAGTGGGAGGAGGCCAGGGTGGAGGGACGGCGGGAGGCCGGCCAGCTTCCCCGGGGCAGGCAGGAGCCCCTGCTGGGTCGCTCCCCCCACCCTTCCTGCTGCAGCCACGCCGGCCCACTCCCCACCCTGAGTTCCCAACAGCCCAGACCCTCCACACGGCCAGGCCTTAGTCCGAGGGTCGCCTCTGCCCTGAATGTCCTTCAGTTCAGGCCCCAGGCCCTCAGGGCTGCGGGGGGTGTGTGGGCGTGAGGGGCGCTGCCCAGGGAACAGCCCTCCCTGAACCACCCACCCCGGACCCCGTCCACGGATGGGAACATGGTTCCTCTGGGCCACGTCTGGGGAAAGGCCCTGATACGTATTAAGCACCTCCTGTACGCACAGGCGGGATCTCAAAGCCCCAGGAGCCACTCAGCAGACAGGGGCTTGCGTCCAGCTGGGCCTCCCACTCAGTGCCATGCCCTGCCGTGCCCTGCCATGCCCGGCTACCCTCTGGGGTGTGGACCCCCTTGCGGCTGTCGGGGTCCCTGGGGCGGGTGAGCACTGGCTGATTCTCTTCCAAGCTGGGGGGCAGCAGTGCAGCCAGGCCCCGCCTGTACCCTCAAGGGTGGTCCCATGGTCCCCCCTGCCCTGCCCCCTGGCTGAATGGACGTTGCATGACCTGGTAACTCCCCTGCCCCTGAGGACGCCTCCGTGCCTGTCCTGCCGTGACCGGGTTGTATGGGGCCTGCTGGAGGCTTGGGGCCTGGGGAAGTGACCACCAGAAGGGGCTCTGCTAGCCGAAGCCCACCCAGCGCCCCCGGGGCGGCCTCTGGGCTCCCAGGGAGCAGCCATGATGGAGGGCAGCGTGCGTGTCCCCAGCAGGACCAGCCCCAGTTGCCCACAGCCTAATGGGCTGGACAATACACGGTCGGCAGAATCCTCCGTCTTGTCCTAAAGATGCCTCTTTCACCCCAGCCCACCCGGGCTCCCAGGACCACGTGGAGGGCACAGCCCTGGGAGTGCTGGAGGCGGGCCTCATGCTCCAGTCCCAGGCCACAGCTAACTTGCTGTGTGACTCCAGGGGGGTCGCCTTACCTCTCTGAGCCTCAGTTTCCTTATCAGTAAAATGGAGCTCCTTTCCTGAGTGGCCCTCTGCTTCCCCCTGGTGGTGAAGAGGCCACATTGCCGCAGGTTCCAGGTGGGGCATGCCTGGAAGGACAGCTTGCGGGGGGTGGGGGTGGGGATCTCAGCTAAAGGGTCAGGCAGGCCGGTCCAGGCCGCCCTCCACGGCCCTCCTCCTAACACGCAAGTCCCACCAGGGCCTCTGCTCAGAACCGCCCATGGCGCCCAGCGCCTGAGGAAGGAAGCCAAGCTGCCCCACCTGGCCAAGTCCCTGCACGGTCCAGGCCCCACCGACCAGTCAGGGCCACCCACCTCCCTCTATCACCCCACCCTCCAGTGGGGGGCTCGCTGTGATGGAGGGCAGCAGGCAGTTTCTGAGCTCCTCCACCATCACTGCTGGTCCAGACACAACCATGTGACCCCATCGACCTCACAGGCAACAAGCAACCCATCGGTCACCAAAGGCTCAGAGAGGGCAGGGCCCTAGCCCAAGGCCACACAGCTGAGCAGCACAGCTGTGACTGTGAATCCGTCTCCAGGCCAGGCAGCTGCCCTCCTCGTCCCAGATCACATCCTGACCTCAAGTTCCAAAAATCCCCACCTGAGACCCTCCACCACCCCGTAAAGGCAGCAAGGAGCGGCGAGACCTCCTGGGGCCCAACACACTCAGCCGGGGTCTCCCAGCTCTGTCCCCACCAGGACTCACGGGGTCCTGACCCGGCCTGCCACCAGGTGGGGGAGGACTGGCACTTTGCCATCGCTGAGGGTCCACCGGCACCACCATGAAGGGCTCTGCGGTGGCTGCAGACAGCACAGGAAGACACAGCTACAGCCGCCGTACACAGGTGAGGAAGCTGGCGCCCGGAGGGGAGGTTACGCTGCAGGTCTCCCGAGGGTGGGGGGCAGCACTGCTGAGGCCTCGGGGCTGGGCCGCAAGCAGGCTCTGCTCCCTCAGTCCTTCCCTGCACGGCCGTGGCCCCCCACCAGAAGTCGGGAAGGGCGGTGGGCCCCATTCCCTTGCTGGACGCCAGGAACTCGGTCCCAGGGCCCAGCCGGCCTCCGTCCTAAAGGTCAAGGTCACAGATCTTGACTGCGACCCCCACGTGGGGGTGGGGCCGGCACCTAGTGCAGCTTCGAGACCCGTCCTGTCCCAGTTCCTGTAAGGCTCATGTCTAGCCTGTCCACGCAGCCAGGTCAGGAAGTGGCTCAAATGCCCGTCTCAGAGGGCCCGAGCCAAGCCCAGAGGATCAGCGTCTTCTCAAGGCCATGGGCACATCCACGCTGGTGCAGAAACGGAACGCGGCCAAGAACCCTGGGCTGCCCAGGAGCGCGTGACCACATAGGACAGGGAACCCTGGCCACATGGTCAGTTTCTTTATTGAGGCTGCCCAGACCCCACAGAGAGGGCAGTGCAGCTCCCGCCGCCCACATTCCTTCCCCACCCGCGGGTGAAGGTCCTGGAGCCCCGCCAGGCAGCTACTCGGGGGTCCTGCTTCTGCTCTTCGGGGACCAGATGTTGGACAAGCGGAACCTGGGCTTCTTCCTCCGGTCCCCACCACCCCTCTGCAGGTCTGGGGGACACACACAGAGGGGTCACTCGCCCACCTTATGGCCAGTGCCCTGCGGCCTTCCCTGCCACCCGCAGAGCCTCCCGGGCCCCAGCAGAGCCCAACCGGCTGCCCTCCCCGGGGGAACCACCGTGCGCCTGCCCTTAGAGTGTCCACTGGGCTGGGCACGGCTGGAGGGCAAAGCACTCCCCTCACCCTGACCACAGGGCCATCCGTGCTTCTTGGATCCCTCAAGCGATGGGGAACTCACTCCCTTAGGGTGAGCCTGCCATGTGGGTCCCAGCACCCACTCCTACAGGAGGCCCAACTCCCCCTGGGTCCAGCCCAGCCCCGACCTCCCACGCCACCCAGTCACCCAGCTTCCGGATCATGTTCTGCAGCATCTCGTCCTCCTCCTGCTCCCTGAAACAGAACGGGCTGTGAGGACCACGCCCGCGGTGGGACCGCCTGGGCAGTCGTCACACCACGGCCCTGAGCCCACCCAACACCAGGGGGCACCTGCTCATAAGCCACACCCTGGCACCACCCTCTCCCCTCCCAGGGCAGGTGCCTGCCCCCTCGGGGCCCAGCCCCTCAGCAGTGACCTGGGGACAGGAGGGGCCTGGGTGCACAAGAGGCCTCATGGGGGAGAAACTCAAAGACAGGCTGCCTGGCAGGGCCTGCCCTCGGCCTCCGGCCCCACCTGCAAGACGTACCTGGTGGGTCTCCTCCTCCCGATGATCGATGATCGATGATCGGGAGGGGAAGGTTCTGAGCGTGAGGTGAGAACCTGGGCCCCCCTCCCCTGGGCTCCACCCTCACTGGGCCCCAAGGCCCTGCCCTCCCCTGGGCTCTACCCTCCCCTGGGCTCCGCCCTCACCTGGGCCCCAAGGCCCTGCCCTCCCCTGGGCTCTACCCTCCCCGGGGCCCCACCCTCACCTGGGCCCCAAGGCCCTGCCCTCCCCTGGGCTCTACCCTCCCCTGGGCCCCGCCCTCACCTGAGCCGGTCCTCATCCAGGAAGTCGATGATGTCACTGCGGTCATTGACGGTGTTCACGTACTGGCTCAGCAGGTCCTGCTCCCGCTGCCGGTCCTGGGGGGACTTCAGACCCTCTGCAGGGACAGCTGGATCAGCCGGAGCCCTGCTGTCTCCACCCTGGTCAGGGACACAGTGACCCCACTCCCCAAGGGTCAGGCTCCTCCACTGGAGGAGGGGGTGGGGTCTTGGGGTCTATGGTGGGCTCTTGGCAACGCCGGTTGAATGAATAAGTGAGTGGATGAATGAATGAATGAATGAGTGAATGAGTGAGCAAACGACCAGCCGTATCAGAGACTGGGCACTCACTACCCGCCCCCTGCACACATTAACTCAGTCCTCACAAGAGCTGAAGGAGGTGGCACTAGAACTGCCCCCACTTTGAAGGGATGACACCCAAGCACAGAGAGGTTGAGTGACTCAGCCAAGGACACACAGCCAGGAAGGGGAGGAGCTGGAACTCCACTGCGGCTCGAGAGAGAGTGTGCCATGATCGCCTCCTCCTGGCAGCCAGCCATGAGAGGGCCTTGGAAAGCCCACACCCGTACCCACCTCCTGGGACTGAGCCCCCCCTCCCACCCCCTCCCACCCCCGCCGGCCTGGGCTCCACGCTGGGCGCGGGGGACGCACCCGGCTTGGCCATCAGCCGGCGCAGCTCCCCCTCGATGTCCAGCTGCTGTTCCTCCAGGCGCTGGTCCCTGGCCCTGCCGAGGTGACACGGATGTGAGCCCGGCCCGGCCACTGGCCTCCCCGCGCCAGACAGGCCCGTGCGGAGAGGAGGGCTTTCCGGGAGGCCTCGGGGGGACCACGCACTTGTACATCAGCTCGGACTCCAGCCTCAGCAGCAGCTGCTTCTCGTGGATGAGCCGGAACCAGTCCACCATGAGGGCGTCCTCTGCGGCGTCTGCGGAGAGGAGCTGGCTGGGCGCGGGGCGGGCGGGGCCTGCGCGGGGGCGGGGCCGGGGCCCAGGGTCGAGCTGGCGGAGGGGGTTGGGGAGGGGTCGGCCCGGGGCTCACCCTCCTCGGCCGCACGCAGGCGCTTCTCCAGCTCCACGCCCCGGAGCTCCAGGGCGTCCAGCTGCTTCTCAATGTCCTGCACCTGCTGCTGGATCTCCTCCTGGGGCACGTAGTCAGGGTGCAGCTGGGGATGAGGACGTGGTGAGGGGGTGGGGGCGGGGGGCCCCCCGGGGCTGAGCCCCTCACCCACCTGCACCCTAGCCTACTCACCCTGACCGGGGAAGGCACTGACTCGCCAGGCGGAACACGGATGCCGGCTGGGCCCGAGGGCCTCCCTGGAGAAGGGGCAGGACAGACCTCTTCCGGCACCGGGCCCAACGTGACCCAGGCGCGGTCTGGAAGGGGGCCTGACCCCCCACCCAGCCCCATCCTCCCGGGACACCCCCTACACCCCGGCTTCCCTGCTGCACCCAGCAGGCCCCTGGGCAGCCCCGGCTGGTGTCCAAAGGGCGAGAGCTCACAGACAGACCCAGGCCCCGTCCCCGAAGTCCCCGTGCCCACCCGAGCCCCTGCCCTCCTCCAGGTCAGCAGCATCGGACACGCTGCCAGCACCCCGGCCACCCTTCCCACCAGCTGCCAGGAGCAAACGCTCCATCGTCACCGAGCGTCTGCGGACTCAGGCACCAGGAGGCAGGTGAGGCCCCCTCCAGGCCTCCTGCCCCGCCCTGCCTCCTCGCCCAGCCTCCTCCAGGTGCGCAAGGCTGCTGGCCCCCAGGCTCGTCTTCCCTCCATTCTAGGCTCCGTGGGCTCCTATACATCCTCCAAACCCCCGCCGGGCACATCCTCCTAGAGGAGCCCCCTTCATCTGCACCCCAAGCAGGAACCAGGCGGCGTCCCTGGGCTGACCTGGTTTGCCCTGGGGAGGGGCTTTCTCCTCCTTCTTCCGGCTCCAGGCAGGGGCTTCCTTCCCCGAGGGCTCCGGCTGAAGCCAGTTGCCAGAAACGTCCAGGCTGGCAGGGACCGCCAGCTTCCTGCGGCGGGATGGGGATTGCAACGGGGAGGGGGATGCAGCTGCCCACGGGTGGGGGACAGAGTCACACGTCAGGTCAGCAGGCCCGGCGCCCTCCCCCCACCGCTTCCCTGAGCTGGGCCCCCCCAGAGGGGCACCAACACGGGAGTCAGCCCTCACAGCCACGTCCTGCCTGACGGGAGGGGTCACGTCCACGGGAGGGGGAAGGGGCAGAATCCTGACCCTCGACAGCACACGGGGAAACGAGCCCAGTGGGTTGGTGACCTGTGCAAGGACGGCTGAGCGCTAAGAACAGACACGCACAGTCACGCACGTGCACAGGCATGCACACGCGCATTACACACACACACACACCCGCCAGAACCACCAGCTCCCCTGGCCAAGCAGGGCCACTGCCCCCAAGGAGGGGACCACCTAGACCCGGGTTGCCTGGCTGGGGACGGCCAGGTGGGGGCTTCTGTCTGGCATTACCTAGGAGGCTGGTCCCGGCCGGGCCTGGTGTCCTGTCCACTCGCACAGGGGTCAGGGTGATGCGGACACCCCCCTCGGAGCTCACAGAGACCTTCTGGGGTGCATCACCCGCCCTCGGCTCTCCCAGGACCTGAGGCTCCTTCAGCTCCAGAGCCCTGAATGGAAGGCAAGAGGTCGGTGGGGGGGGACAGGCTGCCCAGCACCCTGTGCAGACACGCCTGGGGGAAGCAGGCCGGCCCGAAGCAGGGGCCTCGTGGTGCCCCTCGGGCTCGCGTCCCTGACTCTCCCACCTCCTGGAGCACAGGTGCACGTGGACAGGTGCACCTACATCACAGGTGTGAGCATGTGTTCAGGTACCCACAGCCGATGCACACATGGGCACCGGCCCCACCCCTACCTGGGACCCCGAGCATGTGTGACGGACCCCCGCGGGGCACACAGGGCAGCTGCCACGCACAGCGGACCCGGACCAACATGGGCTCAGTCTCCTGTGTGACCCCAGCGGCTGTGACCTCATCCACGGAAGGCTGCAGTGGCCTTCTCTCCCTCTCCATCCTAACTGAGCTTTCTGGGGGGGCTGCCCCCTCCCCATAGTGAACGGGGGTCCCAGCCCAGCACCGGGGTCAGGCCTGGTGGGCGCACACCAGCGAACGTGCCCTCATTCCCCAGGGCCTCCAGACTGGTTCAGAGAGAGGATACCGAGGGTCCTGATGGACACTCCCTGACCTTCCAAGTCCAGTTACCCGAGGGCACTTGGCCTGTGTCACTCAGGCTGGCACGAGCTGGTTTCTGCTTCTACAGCTGACACGCACGGTGAGATGTGCACACAGCCCTGCTGTGGATGTCAGTTCACATCCTCACGGTGTGTGTGTGTGCTGTCATTCACCTGCAGGCACGTGTGAAGCGCCTACTGTGTGCCAGGCCCTGTGCGTGCCCCGGACACAGGCTCCTGTGCGCACAAACCCACGGCACGGGCATAGGTCCAGCGCCCCCAGCCCACCCACCCCTCACCTCTCAGCGGGGCTTTTCTTCTCCACGGGCTTCAGGCGGGCCCTCCATCCTGCCGGCCCGTCCTCCTGGGCCTCCTGGGGGCTGGCACTCGGGCCTGGGTGGGGGTGAGGGGGGGTGGTCTGCTGGGAAAGGCTGCACCCCCCCCACCCCTTCTTCCTGCTGCCATCCCATCCTCAGGTACCCCTGCGGCCGGCCTGGCTCCCGGGAAGGAGTGGGAAGAATGCTTTGCGTGGTGCGTGCTCTGAGCCAGCTCAGTGATACCACGGGTGCCCCCAAGAGACAGCCCAGCACCCAGAAGGGACCAACTCTGCAGTTCCGCAGAAAGTGTCCAAAACAGCCCAGAGCCCAAGGCCAGGGCAGTCAGGGGGGCTTCAGGGCCTTCAGAGCACAGGGCCACCGTCGCCAGGACAGGGCAGTGATGACAGACGCACGCGGACAGCGGCGGCAAACCCCACAGGAGCGGGGAGACCCCCCAGAGTGCGGCAAAGCGGGAGAGCAGCATGGCTGCCCGCCGGGCGCTGTCACCAGGGGACAGCGGCGCTGCAGGGACTGGGCCACGCGGCGTCCGGCAGGCGGGCGATGGTGACACAGGGTGACGGATCCCCAGGCCGGACCCCGGGAGCCAGACTGTGCAACAGCAAACCGCGGCAGAACCGCAGGCCGGGAGCAGAGCGGCTGCGACGCACGGCGACAGCCTGGGCGCGGTGACCCCAGCTCCACCCATGACGTGGGGGCCCTTACCCTTGGCCCGCGGGGCCTCCGGCTTCAGCCTGGAGCCAGCGCCTGCCCCGACGGCCCCTGAGGGTGCAGCCGAGCCTTTCCTGCCCGCCTGGGGCGGCACGGACACCCGCGAGGTGCTGCCCACGCTCAGGGGGGCCGGCGGCGCGGTCTTCTCAGCGGGGCTAAGGGCCTGCAGAGACGCCGACTGGGACCGCTTGGCTGATGGACTTGCTCCTGGCCCTTCGGATCTGGGATGGGAACCGGGAGCAGGGCTGGTGGCGAGGGAGGGCCTGTGGGTGAGGGCGCAGGTGTCGGGCATGGGTGCATCCGGAAGCCCCCTGCCACGACCCCTAGGCAGAAGCCCCTTGGCCTCCCCTGGCAGCTGCTCCCCAGTGCCCACCCTCCCCTCCCGAGGGATGAGGCGGGCCGTAGGCAGACGTCACCCTCCTGTTCAACCCCGGCATCAGCTGACATTAACACACCCCCAGACGCACCGCGCCTAGGGCGCTGCCGTGGGGTCTGCCCCCCGGTGCCTCCCTCCTCCACCCACCCGCCCGCTCAGGAGCAGCTGGGCCTTCAGCGTGGAGGCCGAGCTCCATTCTGAGCCACATCCAGGAGGCCCGTACGCGGCCACCCTGCATCCCCCCCACGTGCACACGTGCAGGAAGTAAGGCCGTCGGCAGGGTCCCCGGGCACCCCCGCAAGCCAGGGAAGCTCCTCCGTGTGCCCCGGGCCCCTTATGCGACCAAGTCCTCTCCCCCTGCTCCTCCCCCATCCCAGGCTGGGCTCCCAGGAGGAGCTGGGCCAGATGCGCCCCAGGGAGCACTCCCGGGAGAGTCCTTACACACCCTCACCCCCGACAGCCTCGGACACCGCTCAGTGCTGGGGCGGCAGGCGGGCCCGCTCTCCCCCCCCATGCCCTCCCTGGGAGCCCCTGGCACCACCAGCTGGCCCAGCGGGGGTGAGCAGCTCCAAGCGGGGAAGGCCCCCCACAGGAGAGGCAGCACGAGGCAGTGGGCACAGCCGTCGCCAGCGTGGTGTGGAGACTTGCTGGGTGACCGTAGTGGGGCCAGTGGCGTCCCCCCAGATCCCCACCCCCCGGAAGCTCAGGGTGTGACCTGACTTGGAAGCAGGCTCTTGGCAGGTAAAATCAAGTTAGGACGAGGTCATCCTGGACTACGGAGGCCCTGACACCGAAAACAAGCGCGAAAAGGAGAGGACAGACGCACAGAGAGGAGGCCGTGAAGACAGAGGAGACACGAGTCGAGGGCGGCGGGCGCCCCCCGGAGCTGGAGGAGGCAGAGGGAGCCCCCGCGAGCCTGCGGAGGGAGTGGCCCTGCCCACACCTGGAGTTCCGACTTTGGGCCTCCAGCTCTGTGAAGGAATAACGTCCGCTGTTCCAGCCACCCAGGCTCGGTGCTGTGTCCAGCAGCCCCAGGACAGCAGCACGGCGACCCTCCTTCACCCCGTCACCCCGGCTGCTCCGTGTCCATTGTGCAGAAGGCACGAGGCCCTGGGCAGCCCCGCTCGGGTCAGACCAGCCAACGCTCGGACCACCCCCGGCCTCAGCTTCCTCATCTGTGAAATGCGTCCTCACGTAGGACTAGGTGTGGCCAGGCCCCGGGCGGTAGCGTCACTGCACCCGTGCCCACAAGCACGTCAGACCGGCTCTACAGTGTGCAGCCGTGTCCCCGTCCTGCCGGCCACCTGGCACTCTGCTCCCTCGTCTACGTCGCCACATTTCCCAGACGAGGAAACTGAGGCAGGGGACGTGCAGCCCCGCCGTCACGCAGCCCCGCAGGGCCAGAGCCCAGAAGCCCTCCCCGGCCGCCCCAGCCCCTCGGGCCTCCTGGGGTCGCAGCCCCTGCCCCTCCTCCTCCACCCACCTGCCGGGTGCCTGAGCGCCAGCCGCCCCCAGCTCGGGGAGCGCCTTCCGGAGGAAACTCAACGCCTGCTCCCTGCTGCCGTCCCTGCGAGGAGCGTCCGCGGCAGCCGGGGCCCTGCCAGCCGGGCCGGGGCCGGGGCCGGCGCCAGGCGTCTGGAAGAACCTCTCCCGGGCCTGCTGCGTCCTGGAGGACGATGGGGTCCAGGCCGGGGCGCTCGCTGGGACCGGAGACGCTGGCCTTGAACTGAGCTTGGTCTGAGGGGCTGCCCCTCGGGGGGTTACCCGGCCTTGTGGTGTGGCCGGGCGAGAGTCCCGGGCGCTCGGGGCCACGGCGGAACGAGGGGCGCCTGCCGGCGACGACCACCCCGTCGGAGAGCTGTTGGTCACGCGAGTGCTGACCTTGCCACCCACGGGGCCCACCGAGAGCCTGGCCCCGGCGGGGCTCCCCGCGTGGACGTGGGAGCAGGCGGTGGCCGGAGGGTCAGCTGCAGCTGGAGGGGAACCTTTGGCAGTCGAGCTGCCCGCCGCGGGCCCCCACGCCGGCGGCCTGGCCTTTGGCCCTGCGTCTCTCTGCCCGCTCGCCTCCTGGGCCTTCTTCGGGGAGCCAGGGGTCTTGGGGTCCATGGACATGGCTCCAGGCCGCCTGGGGGTCAAGCCCGGCAACGTGGGGCCGGCAGAGGCGGTTTCAGGGTGGTGGCCGGAGCAGACGAAGACGCCGGGCTCTGCCGTGGCCTTGTAGGCCCCCGAGTGCAGCGTGTTGGAGCACTGCTTACACCTGCGGTGGGCGGGGAAACCGGAGGGGGCTCCAGCCACAGGCGCGTTCACTCGCGCCTCCCCAGAGCAGGCACACGTGGATCCCGGGTCCCCTCGTGCGGGTGGCGGCTCACTCAGCAAACACCTCTTCTCCCAGGCTCCCCCAGGGCCCTCATCCGGGCCGCTTGTCCCACCGGCACGCACACGGGTGCACACTCGCGCACACACGCACACGGGCCCACCTGAAGCAGCTCCGGTGGTACAGCTTCCCATCTGCCAAGTGCCGCTGCACAAGGTGCACGTGCTGCCCGCAGACGCCACAGGTGCTGCTGACAGAGCCACCTGCAGCCTGGCCCTGGGGGGGGATGCCATTGACGGGCCTGCCCCACCTTCCCTCCTCACAGCCACCCCGTCAGCGGCCAGAAGATCCCACTGTACAGACCGGAGAGCGGAGGTCCCGGAGAAGGCTCGTGCCCAGGCCGCCGGACTCTGCGTTCAGGGTCTCCAGCCTGGCCCAAGGGGAGCGGGCTGGGGGCTGACTTTGGGGGTCTCCGGGGGCCAGGAGGCAGATTCTGGCACCTCCTATTCCCACCCCAAGGTGCAGAAATCCTACCCAATCCCCAGTGCCCCGCCCCAAGTCATCACCCTGTCCTGTCTCCACCTCTGAAAAGTGGGGCAAGCCTACCTCACTTTGCAGGGCTGGCCTAGGAGTGAAGGACATGCCCACATGTTCTCCTGGCCCTACGGGGTGGGGGGATGGCCTAGGCAAGACACCCGCTCGGGGCCCTACTTGGCCTTTGGGGCCTCCCTGGCCTCGGTTTACCAGTCTGTACAACAGGGATCATATCCCGACCACCACTCGGGGAGCCAGTCCAGGGGGCAGCTGAGGCCGTGTCTGGGACCCGAGGGGATCCCACCCCACCCTGGGCACTGTGGGTGAGGGACACACTCAGGCCCAAGAGCCTCACTCAGTGGAAGCTGGTGGAAAACCCAAGAACCAGAGGGAGGGCGGGCCAGGGCGCTTACAGCCTTCCGCTGGACAGTGGGGTTTGTGCTGACCGGAGACAGCGGCTGCCCCCGGGCTGGGGTGGCCGAGGGCCTGGCAGGTTGGGACGGGGCCTTCTTTCCAGAGGGTTCCTCACTGGCGTCCGACAGGGGCCTCTTCACGCCGGCCATGCCCCCAACTGGCACAAGACATACAGGGTCAGGGGCCCCGGCCCCACATGCTGGCTCTGAAAGACTCTGGGGCCACCCCTGGTCCGGGTTCCCTGGGGGTGCCAGTGCCCAGCCCGAGACCTGGAGCGGGGGGTGGGGATGGGCGGCCCCTGCTCTCTGGGGGCCGGGGAGGGGTAGCCCCAGCGAGCATCCATTCCCAGCAGGGGCCTGGCCTCCCCCACGCTCCTCCCCTCCCCTCCGAGAGCCCGATCTGAGGTCAGGGAAAAGGGACTTTCTGTTTCTCCACCAAGTAGGGCTCTAAGGCAGGCTGGCCGTGAGCCCAGAGCGATTCCGGGGATTCCGGGGATTTCTAAGCCCGGGTGAGGCGGGGCGGGGCGGGGGGCTGGCGCTGAGCTGCTGGTGCACCAAGTGGCTGGAATGATGAACCCAGGCCGGCCCCTCCCCTGCCTGGCCTGCCCTCAGCCACCCTGCCAGGGCCAGCTGACCCCCAGCACCACGTGGGGGTCTCTGCAGCAGGGCCTGGGAGCCCACACGGGCCAGCCACGCCGCCCGAGGCAAGAGCTGTGCGCACAGATCCCAGGCGTGCAGACGGGCAAACCCAGGCCCAGGGAGGGAAAGGCGCGGAGCTGGGTGTGTCGCCCGGTGGACAGGGAGGGGGACGGCTGAGCCGGCTCCAGCAGGGGCAACGGGAGGCCTGGGGGCCTGGACCCCGCTCGTCACTTGCAGCAGGACGTGGAGGAGGTGGCAGCACCCACGGCAGTGCTGGCTGCGGGCTGGGGGGCCGGGCGAGGACCCGAAAGGGAGGGCCCTGCGGGCACTCACTGGGGGAGCGCCCGTGGAAGTAGTTGTAGTACTGGGACACGTAGGTCAGGATGCTCAGCCGGTCGGGCACCTTCAGGGCCACCATGTCCTCGGCGTCCAGCAAGGCCGGGATGCCCAGCTGCTCCTCAGCCACACGGAAGGCCTGGGGGTGGGGGGCGGTCAGTGGGGGGGGCTGGGAGGCCCCTCCCCCACCTCGGCCTGGCCACCAGCTCCCCCCGGAGCGAAGGCGGGAGGGGCCCGAGGCAACACAGCCGCTTGCAGCCCAGAAAGGTCTGGGTTCAAGGTTCGAGTCCTGCTCAGCCTGCATGGCCTCCCTGGCCTCGGTTTACCCGTCTGTACCACGGAGAGCACAGCCCAGTCACAGGACTGAAGGAGCTCTGGGGCCCGTCCCGGCGGGTCCTTGGTAACAGCAGCTGAGGCCATGGCCCGGTCCTGAGGGGGCCCTGCCCAGCTCGGGCTATTTGCTCTGGGACTTCAGCCCCAGGTCACCGTGGAGACCCCCTCAACAGCCCCCACACCCCTAAATCTGTACGCCCCTGGCCAGCACCGACCTTACAGGTCAGGGGGCAGCTTTCTCCATGGGAGGAGCCTTCCCCAGGCCAGGGGGAACACCTGTGTCCTAGAAGACAAAGCCAGGCAAGGGACACTCACTGGGCGGGGGTGGGGGTGGGCTCCCCGCCCTGGGGGACGCAGATCTCTGCTGCTGCTTCTTCCCCGCGGCCCCCACAGTTGCTTCCTCTGCCCTGACTCTGCAGTGGCCGGTGGGGGCTCCTCCCCTCCCTCCCTCCCCCATCCCCTCCCCTCCCTCCCTCCCCCATCCCCTCCCTCCCTCCCCCATCCCCTCCCTCCCCTGCCCTCCCTCCCTTCCCTCCCCTCCTCTCCCCTCCCTCCCCTCCTCTCCCCTCCCTCTCCTTCCTCCCCATCCCCTCCCTCCCCTCCCTCCCCTCCCCTCCCTCCCCTGCCCTCCCTCCCTTCCCTCCCCTCCTCTCCCCTCCCTCCCCTCCTCTCCCCTCCCTCTCCTTCCTCCCCATCCCCTCCCTCCCCTCCCTCCCCTGTCCCCTCCCTCCCCTGCCCTCTCTCCCTTCCCTCCCCTCCCCTCCCTCCTCCCCTCCCTCCTCTCCCCTCCCTCCCCTCCCTCCCTTCCCCTGCCCTGCCAGCCCAGCGGGGCTCCTGCCTTCACACTCTAGCCCTCCCCTAAACTACCACGACCCCCACCTCAATCTTTGTGCGTCTAAGACGAGGCCCCTGGGCTCCCAGACCCGCAGGCTCCAGCAGTGACCACCCCGCCACACTAGGAACAAAGGCCTCCTATCGCCTCTGACTCCTTCAAAATATTGACTTGGCCAAAAAGTTCGTTTGGGTTTTTCCGTAGGATCTTATAGTAAAACCTGAACGAACTTTTCGGCCAACCCAATATACCCAGAAGCTGGCCACTCCGGCTGCCAGCGCCGGCCCCCTAACCCCGCCCTGCTGTCTGCACAGAGCCTGTGGAAGCGAGCAGCTCCTATCGCGCAGCAGCCTTCAGAGAAGAAGCCAAGTCCCCCCACCCCCCAGCCTCCTCTCTGTCCCAGCCTCCCCGCCGCCCACCCGTCCCTCTGTTCCCGCCGCACCCCCCTTGCTGCTTCCCACAAGCTTGGTGCCCTCCAGCCCCAGAGCCTTCACCCCTGCAGCCCCCTCTCCTTCGTCTTCGCCCAGCGTCCCTGCCCCTCACCACGCCCCCACCCCACCTCTTCCCTGCGGCTCCCGTTCCCGCCCGCACGCTATCCGTGGTCAGCGTGGCCCGACGACCCTGTCACGGTGGACACATCCTACTCTCAGCCATCCACGCGTGGCTAGTGAGTGCCTGAAACGTGGCCAGTGCAGCTGAGGAACTGAATGTGTCATTTTCTTTCATCTCAGTTAAGTTAGATTTAAATTCCAATCGCCAGCACTGGGGGTGCTGCCCCCAGACTCGCAGACCTGACGGGGCGGGCATCCTGCTCGCGGCTGCACCCCGGCAGGGGCCACAACAGAAGCGCAGAGGACACGGGCCAAGTTTCTGGGCATCAGCCCCGTGGGGTCACGGAGCTCATTTTGCAGCAGGGAAGCTGAGGCTGGCCGGCACGGGGTGGGGTCCCACAGCAGGATGGCTGGGCAGGACGTGAGCCCAGCCAGCCTGAGAGCGGGTCCATCCCCGGACCCACCTGGGGGCCCTGCCCCACAGAGCCACCTCTGACCCTGCTCTGCCTTGGGTGGGAAGGAGGGTCCGGCCCTCCCCTCCCCTCCCCACCAAGAAAAAGAGGGACCAGGAGGCCTGGCTACAAGATCAGGGGCTATTCTGGGGAGCTGCGGTTGCCCAGCTCGGGACAGGCTGTAGAGCCCGGCGGCGAGTGCCCGGCCTCCCCCTGCCCACCTGTGGGCAGCAGTGACTCCGCTGCTACCCCGGGGGAGGCTGTGCCCACTCGGGTCCCTGGGACACGGGCTGGGGACGGCGCAAACCGGGCTGAGAAGGCACTCACCAGTTTGTTGTTCTCGTAAATGTTTTCCTTCCTGAGGGCATCGAAGTTTCTGGAAAATTAAAACACAAGTGTTCAAAGTAGCTCAGGGTCCAAAAAGGGAGGGGCCACAAGGGCCTCAAAGGTCATCTTGCCCAAAGGGGGAAACCGAGGCCAGGGGTGGGGCAGTGAAGGAGCGAGGTCACACAGCGACCAAGAGGACAGTAGGGCTGGGCACCAGGCCTCAGGTTCTGGCCCTGCCCTGGGCCCGGGGATGCCGTCCAGCACCTCCCGTGACCTGGGGCCCAACGGCCCACACAGGCCCCCAGCTGCAGACTCCACCCCTCGCCCTGCAGAGGCTGAGCCCCACCTCCGCACCGCCCAGTTAGGTGTAGCTGGAAGCAGGCCCTGGGTGGCCGAGCGGGCGGCCCAGCCAGGGCCCAGCTCAGGGTGGGCTGCTTCCCCCTGGGCCGCTCACGGGCCTGGTGGGTCACGGGAGGCCGATGTCCTGGGGTTGAAGGGCTCCTGTGGGCGGAGCTCCACGCTGCCCACTGGTCAGGGCAAGCCGGGCCCTCGTTCCACCTCCCGGTTCCCACCATTTGCTTTATTTACCCAGCGCCTCCCATGAGCGCAGCTGTTCTCAGCTCTTTAAAAATATCAACTCGCACCTGCAGACGCCATCAATGCCCGCCTCTCACAGATGAGGCGATGTGGCACAGAGAGGCTCCGTGACTTGCCTGAGGTCACACAGCGGGAAAGCAGGAGCAGAGCAGGGCCTCGGCCCCAGCGTCCAGGTGTTTGGGGTTCGAACGCACCCACCAGGTGCCCAGCCGTCCTCCCGAGGGGGCAGACCCTCAAGGCTGAGAATATTAGAGCCCCCGCTGCCTCCCACACACACTTGACCATAGGGGTGCAGGGGCCCCAGGCCCGGCCAGAATGGTAGGCCTCCCCGGAGAGGCCAGGAGCACAGCGATCGTTCCGAAAGGAGGAGAAGCCCAGCGCCAGCTCCAGGCCGGGCCCGGCACTCCACACACACGCCCTGCACGGCACACCCGGGAGGGAGCTCTGACCGGAAAACACAGCCAGACCCCAGCAGGCGGCCGGCCCAGCACGGGACGTTCGGCCACGCGGCCCAACGCCTTCGGGAGGGCTGGTTAAATACAGATCTGTCTGTCTGTCCGTGTGCTGGGCGGCAGCCTTGCCACTCTGAGGTCAACTGGCTTGTTCCGGAAGCCTCGTGGCACAGGAGAGAGCTGGGGGCAGGGCAGGGGGGCCCCATCCCGACTCATCCCGGCCGTGCTGTCTGACCCAGGCGGGCCCCCCTCTTCTCTTGGGGCCTCAGCGTCCCCGTCTAAGAGGGTGACCACAGCTTCTCATGGTGAGTTTGAGGGCGCTGGCTCAAGGTCGGGCAGGTGGCAGATGGAGGGGGGAGGGGAGACCCTGCGGCCACCTGGCCTAGGATGGCCTGGCTCCCAGACCTGACTGTGCACTGACCCCACCTCCCTGACCCTGTGACATCCCCGGGAGGCCTATTACACAGAGGAGGAAACTGAGGCTGGGGCAGCGGCTGGCCCTGGGCCACACTTTGGGGGTGGGAGGAGGACAGGGGCTGCGGTTGGCCCACCTCCCACCTCAGGGGCCCCATCGGCCTCCAGCTGCCGTTCATCAACCTGCCCGGCTCTTCGGGAAGCCTCCCAGTTTCCGCCTGGACCACCTCCCAGGTAACATGTTCCAGATGTGAGACCACCCCAGGAGAACAGAGGGTGCTTTGTGCCCAGGACAGGACGGCGGACAGACCTGTCTGTGGGGGACAAATGGCCGGAGGAGTGGGAGGGTGGGCGTGGCAGCCCGACACCCAGCGATGTCCACGGCACGTGGAGTGGCCGGGCTCCGTCCGCCGCCCCGGGGGCTCTCAGCCGTGCAGGCCCCTCCATCCTCAGCGACTGGGGTCTCGGGAGCGCCTCTCCCTCCCTCCCCCCACCACCCCTTTGAAAGCTCAATCTCTTCTCCAGACCTGCCCAGGGTCACTGACCGAAACGGCCGTGTCCTCAGCAAGATGCCCGGTGCTGGAGGGCAGGATAACAAGGTCTGTTTTGTCTCCAAACAAGAAGGAGAAGGAAGCCCTCTGCCCCCTGCATTGGCCTCGGTCCCCCTGGGGGGCTGCAACGGCTCCGTCTTGCGATCCGGGGCAGCCAGCTGCCCCCAGCGCCCTCTCTGCCTGCAGACCCAGAGTGAGGGTCTCAGAGCTCAGCGTAAATCAGGGCACCCACGACGCGGTGCCAGCCCCCCTGAGCAGGGTCAAAGGCATGCTGGCCAGAGGGTGCAGAATTGCCCTTCCACTCAAGTTCAAGGACCACCACCCTCAGCACCAAAGCCAAGCTGCCTCCCTGGACCCGCAAGGCTCCACGGCTGGGCCGGACCACCCTGGCCAGTCCCATGACTACCACGCCCCTCCCAGACTGAGCTCCCTCCAAGCACCCCAGGGCCTTGGCTCACGCTGCTGCCCGTGCCCAGAGTGCCCCTGCCCATCTCCCGAGGCCTGAGCTCACGTCCCCTCAGCAGGGGGTTCCGCCAGCATCAACTGGGTCCCTGAGAGCTGCGGGGCCGGAGCTCTGAGGCCAGCGGGCTGGCAAAGACGGGCGAGGGGTCAGAGCTGCCTCGCAAATCCCTTCAGAGAGCGAGCGCCAAGGAGAGGCCCGCCCGTCCCCGTCAGGAAGTCCAACGGGACCAGGTTTCTGCCAGCAGGCGAACCCCTGGTGGGATGGGCTGAATTGTCCCCCAAAAGAGGCCCGATGGAGTCCTAACCCCCACGACCTCAGGACGTGACCTTATTTGGAAACAGGGACTTTACAGAATCAAGTTAAAGTGGGCCACTGGGGGCCCTAATCCAAAATGACTGGTGTCCTCACAAACAGGGGAAATTTGGACGCAGAGATGCGCAGAGAGGGAGGACGAGGAGGAGGCCTGGGGAGCAGACAGCATCTGCACACCCAGAGCGGAGGCCCCAGAAGGAGCCAGCCCTGCTGACACCCGCCCTGGGCTCCTGGACGGAACGGGTGGACGGCTCCTTTCTGTGGTCTCAGCTGCCCATTTGCAGGACCTTGGTCAGCAGGCCTCGCGGGCTGATACCTTGGGCTGGCCTCAGGGAGGCGGCCGGCTTGCGTTTAAGGCCTTGCAGGATCAAACTGCATCAGCACCTTCATCCGAGAACCTGCGCACCGGCGGGCGGGGACCCAGGGCACCCTCCCCAGGTAGATCATTTTTTTAGGTGAACTCCTGTATTTAAAATCGGGGATGTTCTGGAAATTCCCAGTGGTCCAGTGGTTAGAACTCTGCGCTTCCACTGCAGGGGGCACGGGTTCGATCCCTGGTCGGGGAACTAAGATCCCACAAGCCGCTTGGTATGGCCAAAAACAAAAATAAAAAAATAAAAAGCAGGTATGTTCTGCTATGACTCCAAGGTACCTGACTGGGGCCAGGCACACAGCTGGCACTCTGTGAACGGTGCCGATGAGTTAGTTTGTCCAGTGCTTGCTGAGTGAGGGGCCTTCAGTGGCATTTGTTTACTCTTTCAGCCCCGGCCTAATGAATGAGCTCACTAGGTCTGTGTGCCGTGCCCTGGCCGGCGCCGGGCCTGGCTGAGAGAGCCCGAGGCACGCACGGCCCCTCCCGGCCTGCTTCCCGCCGGCCACAGCTGACCAGGGCTGCTGACCTCCTCCTGCCCCCAACGCCTCAGGGGCTCTTGGGAATGTGTACCCCCTCCCAAATTCCTGGAGAGCTGACCTCACGCTGTTTATTTCCTGGAACTAAATGCAACGGCACAGGGGTGGGCGCTGGGACTGGGGGCGGAGTGGGGTGCGGGGGGAGATGACAGAGGCCCAGCCTTTTTTCCGGGCATCCCCAGCACATCTGGAGTTAATCCCACCGGGAAGGGGAGCAGAGAGGGAGAGTGAGAGACAGACAGACAGACAGAGAGGCTGAAATACAGATGGAGGGAGACATGGGTACCAAAGTGCCCAGAGATGAGACAGGAGAGCCCACAGGGCAGAAGCGGGGGGGGAGGCAGGGTTCAGGGACAGAGACACCAAGGCAGACACCCTGGAAGAGGCCAGGGGAGAGGGTGGACGGAGGAAGCGCCCGAGGCGGGACGGGGAGAACGGGTCCCCCCTGCTGCAGGCCTTCCTCAGGCTGGCGCAGACCCCGACCCCGACCCTGACCAGGGCCCAGCCAGGAGGGGCCAGCCCGGGGCTCCTGCAGCGGCCTAAGGGGGAGTCAGGGGGCCGTCGGGCCGAGCCCCTTCTCAGCCGCAGGCCCCCAGGCCAAGAACAGAGGTCTCTGTCCCCAGGCGGCTTCCTGCTGACCACGAAGCCGGCGTGGGAGGGGAGGCCGGCGCGGACCCGGGGCCCAGCCCCCTCTGCTCCGGCCCAGGAAGCGGCTTCCGGGTGCCGGCCTCCGGGGGTGAGTCTCCTGACACCCCACGAAGGTGCGTCTCCAAGAGCAGCCAGGGAGCCGCCCCCACTTCTGGCCCAGCCTGGCGGGGGCCCAAGAGCTGCAGGGAAAGGTCAGGTCGCCCCCCACGGGACTGAGGAGTGGGGGAGGCCCGGCGAGTTTACACAGAACCCACTCCCTGACCCCCGACCCCTCCGCGGCTCCCAGAGGGCCGGCCGCCAGCACCCCTCCCGCCCCAAAGGCCCCGGAGAAGGAAGCCCAGCCCCTGCCTCTGGGAAGGGCTGCAGCCCTGGCGTCTTGCCTGCCCCCCCTCCGCCCGCCCTCCCGGCCTCCTGGAGCTTCAGTCCCTCCTGGTCCGGCTAGAGGGGAAGGAACACTCCAGCCCCACAGGTTTACTGTCCGGAGGCAGGAAGGGTGTGTTTGTTTTGAGCGGTTCCTGCGCTCACCTGGCCGCTCCTCGGCTGGGCGGGCGGCGGGCGGATGTGGCGTCACTGGGGAAACAGACCCTGCGGGCGGCGGGCACCTCCAGGCCCACCTGCGAAAACTACAGCTATGGGGTGGGCACCTACGGCTATGGGGTGGGCACCTTCAGCTATGGGGTGGGCACCTACAGCTATGGGGTGGGCACCTTCAGCTATGGGGTGGGCACCTACAGCTATGGGGTGGGCCCGGCGGCCGGCCAGGTGCGGGGATGGGCCGGGCGGATCTCTGGGTGAGCCTGAGACCCCCACAGCTGTCCGTGTCCCCAGGGGGCGGCCACTGCAGGGCACAGGTGAACTCGCAGACCCCGGTGGACAGAGCCAGCGCGAGGACAGCCAGGCGGCCGGAGTCCCCAGCCGGTGGGCTCAGCGCCCGGCTCCTCCCTTCACAGCTGCTCTCCTCCGCTGGGGGCCAGGAGGAAGCAGGCTCACGGGAGCAGGAAGGTCAGGGATGAGATAAAGGGAAGGACTTCTTGGTGGCAAAGCTAGGAGACAGGGAGACAGGATGTCCACTTTCCTGCTGCCGGAGGGTCTTCACAGGATGGGGAGGGTGGGGGTGAGTGTCACCGAGTCTGAGCTCGGGGGCTCCCCCGGGAGGACGGCCACCCCACGAGGTTCCTGCGTGTTTCCTCCCCCTCGTGCACCACGGGGAGCCGGTGGGGTGGCTCAGGGCTTCTTGGTGAGACTACCCCTCCCCCAGCCGCCAACTTGCCCAGAGGCATCGCGGGGACCAGAGGTGGTGGAGGGGTATTTAAGGCACAGACACAGGCCCGTGACACACATGGGCCCACACGCACGGGATTCGATCAGCCGGTACCTGTGGAGCCCCTTCTGGGCCCCGCCACGTATGGGAGCCTGACTGGTTCTCCACTGCTGCCTCAACGACTGTCCGCAAACTGGGCGCCTTAGAATAACAGACATTTATTCTGTCCCTCCCAGTCTGGAGACCAGAAGTCTGACATCAAGGTGTCAGCAGGGCCAAGCTCCCTCCGGAAGCTCAGGGGGAGATTCTGTTCCTTGTCCCTCCCAGCCGCTGGTGGCCTTCCCTGTCTGTGGCCACGTGCCTCCATCTCTGCCCCCGTGGCCTCCTCCTCCCAGGCACCTGCAGAGCCCTCACCTGGCAGCAACGGCCATACTTGCTGGGCCCCAAGCGGACCTCCCTCATCCACTGACCTCCGACTGCATGCTGTTAACTACTGAGCACGTGTCACGTGCCAGACGTCGTCCAGGCACCGGGGACACAGCAGTGAACAAAGCAGACAGACATCCCCACCCTCTGGAGCTGAAAGTCCAGTGGAGGCAGGTGGCCAATGACCAAGCCAGCAGTAAGTGAGATAACTCACTCCCGTGTGCGAGGGTGCGGCCTCCTCCTCCTCCTCCCAGCGTCCTCCGTGCACAGCCTTCACCACCCTCTGGAGCTGCCTTGAGCTTCTGTTCATTTATCTGTTTGCTGTCTGGCTCTGTACCTAAACCGTCACTCCCTGAGGCAGGGGCCAAGGCCACCTGGTACAGTACACAGTGCTGTGTATACAGCAGGCACTCAGTAATGGCTATGTGAACTGCTGTAAGACACCAGCTCGTGCCAGCATGTGGACACACCCACATGTGCACGCCTGTGATCACCCGCGGGCAGTGCGTGCTGGGACAGGTGCACGCGCGCGCGCACACACACACACACAGGCCTCTAACCCCAGCACAGCTGGGAACAGACGGAAGCTCCCGGGGCTCGGAAAGGCCCCAAATCTCCATTTGCTCCCGCGCGGCGTCCTGAGGTTGCTGGGCTGGCAGAGGGCGGCACCCTCCTTCCCGCCAACGGCGGACTTCTCCCGCTGACCCGGTCCGGGCTCCCTGGGGTCAGCCACCAGCCAGCCTCCCGGGGACGCTGCCTGCCCCAGGCTCCACTGCCAGTCCGTCTCCCAGTCTCCCAGTCTCCACGACCCCGCGCCCCGGCCCCCCACAATCAAAGCTCAGCTTCGGGTGTTCAGAGTGGAAGCGCGTGCTGCCCCGACATCTGGCTCTGAGGGCAACTAGGGCAAATCCGCGGGCAGCGAGCAGAGAGGGCTCCCCACGCAGCTCCACAGACGCATTTCACAACCCGGGGGGGGCGGAGATCCGTGCAGGCCTCTTTCTTAAGACTAGCTTCCCCATAGAGGGCGGTGCTTGGGGGCAGTCCCTGGGCGTACAGCGGACATCTGGGTGCAGGGAAGGAGCCCCATGAGCCAGCCCTGGTTCTGCCTGACATGCTCTGTGTCCTGAACAAGGCTGTCTCCTCTCTGGGCCTCAGTTTCCCCGTCTGTACAGCAAGAGGCCCAAGGGCAGCACTGAGAAGGTGCTGCCTCTGGCTGCTCCCAGCCCGAGCCCTCCCTGGCAAACACGCTCCACCCACCCCTGGTTCCAGCCATGACTTCTCAGGAGAACACTTTGAACATTTGACAAACAGCATGCTTTTTCCAGGAGGCGTCTTCCAAGGACACCCTTCCTGAGCCTCCATCCGCCCAGCCCAGGCACCCTCCCTGGCAGCTGTACTCATTGTGAATTCTCACGAGGCAGGGGGGCCAGGGCCTCACAGCACAGAGCTGTCCCAGCAAGCCAGGTCCCAGTCACAGCCAAAGAGCGTTTGCTGAGTGAATAACAGACGGAGCGGGTCCAGGGCGGGGACAAGATCTGGCAACAAGGCAGGGCCAACCTCCCAGCCTCGACCCCTAGACCCTCCTGGGGGGAGACGACCTAGCCCCCTCCCCACCTCCCAAGGCTCCCATCTTATGCCCCATCACCCTAGGGTAAGGAGGCCCGGCCAAGGGGACCTGGGGGGTGGGTGTCTCAAGCTTCCTGCTCTGCATTGGCCCCTCCCCCACAGTGACCCTGGGCTGCATTCCTAAAGGTGCCGGAACAGGCTGGGGGACGGCCAGTACCACACAGTAAGACCCGAGTGCCCCACACCCCCTGATCTGGTAGGTAGGTCCCAGGACAGTGGGGGTCTCAGAGGGCCCAGAAGGGCAGCTATGCCGGCCCTTTCCCAGGGAGACCGACGGGGAGGGCTGGCTGTGGCCGGAGCCCAGGACGCTGGCCTGAGTCACGGACTGACTGACTAAGCCAGCGGGGGCGGCCGGACGTCCTGGCTCCGGCCCAGCTCCACTTGGTGGTCGGGCAAACCGAGGCGCTGCAGGGGCCACGGGGCGGGCGTGCCTGCAGGGTCCGGCTCCGCTCGGCCCCAGAGCGTCCCACCAGGCCCTGGGCCGGGAGTTCTGACCGCGGCCCATTGCCCCGCCCGCAGTCCGAGCAGCCCGGCCTCAGTTTCCCCGCCGGAGGCCGGCGCGCGGGGAGCGGGCGCACTCACATGAGGTCGGGCCGGTGGCGGTGCAGGATGGCGCAGAAGGCCAGGCCGTCGCGGAACGACGTGGTCATGTTGGTGATGCTCACGTCCCGGTAGCCCTCGCACTGCTGCCGGCACCACTGCTGCAGCGCTGTGATGGCCGCCATGAGGGCAGCGGCGTCCGCCCGGCCGGCGCCGGGGCTCCGACAGCGCTCCCGGGGGCTGCGGCCCGGCCCGAGTCCGGGGAAGACGAGGAGCCCGCCCCAGAGCGCTGGGAGGACTAGGAGCCGGCGGGAGCGCGGCGGGACTCAGCCCGCCAGCCCCTGTCCCCGGCAAGGCCACGCCTCCGCCACCACAAGGCCCCGCCCTCCAGGCGCCGCTCCTCCCGGCCACGCCCCCGCCGCACAAGGCCCCGCCCCATCAGGTCCCACTCCTCCCGGCCAGGCTCCGCCCCGGAAAGGCCCCGCCCCCGAGCCGGGACCGGCCCCGGCCCCACCAGGCCAGGGGCAAGGCTCCGGCCTCGAACAGGCCCCGCCCCCTATAGACCACGCCCAAGACCCCGCCCGCCACTCGCCTCCCTCCCTCCCAGGGGTCCGCGGGAGGCTTCGAGACCGTCTTTCTTTTCAACGCCTCCGCCACCACCCTCCTGGAGCAGTGCGGTCAAGGCCACTTTACAGACGGGGAAACTGAGATCTGCCCGAGGTGCAGCCGGGCAGGCCGCCCGGAGGCCCCCACCCCCGCCCGGAGCGCAGCAGGAACGCCCGTCGCATTTCTGGGCTTTGAAAGGACTTTCTCATCCGCCCTCTCTTGCCGGCGGGCATGTGAATCTCCCGGATTCACGGAAGAGGCAGCGGAGGCTGGGGAAAGGGCATGGTGCCCGAGGTGGCCCTGCGGGGGGCGGGGGGGGGGCGACTCCCTCCAGGAGTCTCCCCGCCTGCGGCCTGTGTGCACGGGCTGCTCCTTGGGCCTGAGACCCCTCGGGGGTCTTGGTGTCCTGATCTGTTTCCCAGTTTTCCACTTTGAGCATCTGTGACCCAAGTCATTAAGGAAAAGTACCTCTTGTGGGGACCTCAGTTATTGGGCTGCTCCCCTCCACATTCTCGGGGAAACCTGTCTGTGGGCATGGGGACAGACAGCCAGAAACACTGACACCAGACAAGTGAAGTGGCCCCGCCCACCCGGCCCCAGGCCCAGGGCTTGTCCAGACAGGGCCTGGCAAGAGGGAAGGTGTTTTCCTGAGATAGGCCTGGCAGAGGGGCAGGGTGGCTTCTGTGCCCACTTGCAGGAGCGGAGACAGTCTTCCAGTCCAGAGCCAGCTCTTCCCTGCAGCTGGACCCCGTGGTGGCGAGCTGCCCGTCACAGGGGGCAAGCAGGCGCTGGACAGGGAGCCCCTGTGACCTGGGACTGTCGCTGGCTGTGGATGCTGCCCTGCCCTGCTGGGGTTTCCCAGCTAGAGGACAAAGGGCAATGTCCTGCCAGTTCAGTTGGCCTGGTGGCTAGTCCCAGAACCAGGAGCCAAGTGGGTTTTCCTGACCCCCAGGGCAGCATTTAGGAGAACTGGAAAAGCCAGTGAGGTCGGGTAAAGCCAAGGTCAGGGGTGAGGGGGGGGGCGGGGGGCGGTGGTCACAGGGCTGGACAAGAGGCAGACAGGGCTGGGGGCTCAGAAGGAAGAGGAGGAGGTGGCCAGAGCTCTGATTTTGAGGAGTTTAAGCTGCACTCTTGCCCCCACTGGCCACCACGTGGCCGCCTCTGGGGACAGTGACTTGGGAGGCGGCACTTGTGGGGGTGTCCCCATCAGCACCTCACACACAGCACGTCCTTCTGCCGGCCCTGCTCCTCTCCAGGGCCCCCCAGTCCAGGACACCCCCAGCCTACCCACTTCTCCCCACTGCGGCCACCAACGTCTTGCCCCTGACCACTGGTCAGTCTCCCTCGGCTCCCTCCTGCCCTCTGGCCACCATAGTCCACCCCTCCCCAGCAGCCAAGGGATCTTTCGAGAAAGCCAGTTGGACAAGCCCTTCCTTGCTTGGCCTCTGCAGCGCTCTGAATGAAGTCGGGGCCCCTTATCAAATCTCCAGCTGCTCCCTGGCCTGCCCTGCCCTGCTGGCCTCAGAGCCTCCACCCCTCTTGCCTCCTGCACTCAGCCACTCCTGGTCCTCCCAGACCCCCAGCCAGCCCCACCCACAGCCAGCCCACGGCGTCCTGCCAGCTGCTGGGAACACAAGCCTGGGCAAGCTCCTTGGCCCCTGTCCTCTCACTGCCCACATCCCGTCCTGCAGGAAGCTGACCACTGCCACCACCTCCACAGCCACCAGCTGGTGTGAGCCTGGGTTTCTACAGGAATCTTCTAACCATGGCTCTGCTTCTGGCTTGCCACCTGCAGTCTATTCTCAACACAAAATCTTTGATGACCACGGGAGCCAGAACTTGCCCCTGCCACTTCTCCAGCCCCTCCTCCTCACAAGGAAAGCACTGTCCTCAGCATGGGCCATTGTTACCTCTCCCATCTCCCCTCCTACGACCGCCCCAGGACCTCAGCACTTGCCATTTCCTATGCCTGGTCCAATGTTTCCAGCCTCCCTTTCAGGTCAGGGGGGGCTGTTGTGGCTGAGTTCTGGCCAATGGAGGTGATGGATGCACCTCACACTTTAAATCTTCCCCAGTCTGCTGGCCAGAGGCAAAGGACCTACTAGATGATGGGGCCACAGGTGGACGAGCTTGGACACTGCAGGGTCAGGCAGAAGGTCATCACTGACCCCGGACATCCAGATTGGCCTCTGGGTGAGAAATGCAGGCCGGGTCCAGTTGCTGGAACTTTGGGACCTGTTTGTTACAGCAGCTAGCATTCTTACCCTGACTGAGACACATACACAGATAAACGCAAAATTGCCCCTGTGACAGTGCTCCAAGGGACACACAATGCCATTAGGTGGTGAAGAAGGGGCCCTTGTCTTGGTTCAGAGGCCGGAGATGGCTTCCCTGGGGAGAGGACATGAGAACTAAGACCTGAAGGGTAAGTGGGAATTGGCTTGTCACAGAGGAAAGGGAAGAGTGTCCCAGGCAGAGGCCCTGCAGCAGGAACAAAGTCACAGAGGAGTACCCAAGGAATGGAGGAACTGGGCAGGAGGCGGGGTGCGGCTGGAGAAAGGGTCGGGGAGGGCTTCTAGCATTTTCACACCCATTTTCTCACTTAATGCTTAAAGCCACTCTTTAAAAGTGGGTTGACCCTACCCATTCTGCAGTTCAAGAAAATTAGGTTCTGAGGAGAGAGGAGACCAGTGGATCAGCCAGGCAGAGCTGGGACCTAGGACCCGGCATGGTGGAGGGCCCGAGGAACCCGGGTCACCCCAGGCCGCTGCCCTGCCCGAGCGGCTGCCCTTGTCTGGGTCAGAACTTCCAGGCCAGGTGGTCTCAATTTCCCCCCCTCCTGCTTTCCAGCACGTGTTCAGACCCCTCGGTGATGATGGGGGCCCCTCCCCTGGAGGAAGGCTGGCAAGGACATTGCTGGGGACGCAGGGACAATCTGGACCAGGGCGGCACTAATTTGCATCCAAAAAGCCAGCTCCTGGAGGATGCACCGCCCACTGGGCCCCTAGGACGGTTCTTGGTGGTGGGGTGGGGTCTGTAGACCCTTTAACTGGTAGATTGAGCCCCAAGTAACAGATTTGACCAAGGCTGATGGCCTGAGGTGGAACATAATCGGGGGCGCCTGTCCAAACACAGCAGACCTGGCGGTGCCCTGAGCCTTCAAGGCAGAGCGGGGAAACCAGGAGAGGCGGGGGGGGGGGGGGGGGGGGGCGAGAGAAAGAAGGGGGGAGGCATCCACCCATGCGGCCCTTCCCCCAGGACTTCTCAGAGCCTTCATCCCCTGTCGTGCACCGTGACCCCCAAGGGAGCGGCCACGCCACACAGGGGTTCCCAAACCGACTTACCCACAGAACCTCTGCTGCAGGGGTGTCTCAGGAAACGAGTGCCACACAGAACAGAACCGGGAGCCCTGGCTTGTGCAAAAGACATGCTTGGACTCCAGCAGGCAGGTCCAGGTTGGCAGCCTCGCTCAGCAGCTTTGCCCTGTCACCCTCACTTCTCTGAGCCTTCACAGCAAGCTGGGGGCCCTCATCCCCAGTAGCACCAGGCTGAGCTGTGGAAATGCGGCTCCCTGCCCCGGTAACAGTATTACCTAGCCAGGTAATTGTGATCGATGCCGCCCGTCTTTACATTGATTGGTTTGGACTAGTTAAGGATATCATTCACGTCACAATCGCACCCTGATGGTGGTGCATCACCATCTCACCTCACCTTTAATACGTAAGTGAAAAAGGCAAATAGCGCTATCTAGGTTTGGCTTTCCTCAAGCTCGATCCATGAAAAACAATTAATTTTCATGGCCACTGTGGTTGTGAGAGATGGATGCTGGAGGGTGGTAAGCAGAGCCCCCCAGAGGGATGCCAGCCCCTTGGCCGCCTGCAGCGGAACCACCTTGGGGGGTCACGTTGGCTTCACAGCAGAGCATCCAAGGGGTGTCCCCTCATTCCCCAGTTCCCAAGGCCATGGTTGGGTCAGCCAACGGCTCACGCAGGCGGCTGTGGATGCCCGCACCCCAGGCAGGAGGGAGCTGGAAGCTGTGACACCCCATTTTAAGGGGCCACCCATTAATTAATTAGGCCCAATGAATAATGCATGCTGCCTTGTGTATATTAATAGCATATTTATACAGCGTGCTATGGATAGTATACGTCCTAGTCCGAACACCTCACAAATAATTCACAACCCACTCCTTCCCAGGCTCCGGGGGAACCTGGCCAGTGCTTCGGCTGGGGCTCGTGGGTTGCTTCCAACAGCCAAATTTTACATTTCATTATAAATGGCTTTGCTGGGCATGTTGGTAACTTTTACATTTCCATCCACTTTATTATTAATGGCTTTCCCGAACTGTAGCAGCCCAACGCTGCACACGATGCGTTATAAATATTTTATCTGGCATCTATAGTCTGCCATTTATCATTTATAACGGGTTACAAAAACATTATAAAACATTTACCGCACATTTATAGATCATTTTTGGCTACCACGACGATGTGTTACAAATACATTATTAATCCTTCTCACGCCATTTATAGGAACCCCTTGTAATGGGGCCTGGCCCTCCTGTCCCATTACCAGCGCGCAGGGGCTGGCAGGGGCACCAGGGAGCAGGACCAGGGCTGAAGGAAGCCTGGCCCTGCCTCCAATGGCTGTGTGTCCTTGGCCAGATCACAGCACCTCTCTGTTCATAAAGCAGGTCACAGTGACAGACACCCTTCACTGAGCACTTCCTCCATGCTCACAGTGCCCTGAGACTCAGGCGTTATTTTCACACCCCTTTTATAGATATGGAAGCAGAGGCAAGTGGTTTGCCCAAGGCCATAGTCAGGGAGCGCTGAGCTGGCCTCAGAGCCCTGGGGTGCCTCCAGAGTTACCTGCCCCAGGTCTGGGGGTGAGAGGTCAGTCAAGGCTGCCCCTGGCCTTGAAAGGAGGACTGGTGGACTCCAGGGGTGGAACACAGAGACTCAGGGTGAGGGTGCCCAGAGTGGGGGGACCCAGGGTGGGTGGCCTGGGGCGGGGGGACCTGCACTCTGGCCTCTGACCTGGCAGCCCCCCAGCTCCTGCCGCCATGTGCTTTGCCATCCCAAAGGCTCTCCTGGCCACGCTCTGGCCTGTGGGCGCCTGGGGTGCCGTCTGTGATGTGGACCCGGGATGAAGGGGTCCAAGGGGTCTTTGGGACCCAGCGTCTCGGGAGGCCCCCAGGAGGCTGGCCCAGGTGTGCCAAGCAGGTGGCAGTCAGCAGCTGCTTCCTCCATCACAGGGGTCAGTGGGGGCCTGGGCTCTGCAGCCAGAAGTCCCGCCCCATCCCACTCCTCTCCCCGCGTGTGGCCTGTGGCCACTCACTGGACAAACGGCCACTGAGCCCCACAGTCCCCTCCAGGCCACACTTTATACCCGGAGGGCAGACACAGGAGACCAGGGCTGTGGGCTCACCACCCACACGTGATGAGGGCTCTGTGCCCCGACGCAAGCTGACAAGCCAAGTCCTCACCTGGAAAACCCCTGCTCATCCTCCAGCTCCTACTCGACCCTCCACCTTCTTGAAATAGCCCTTCCCAACTCCCCCAGGCACGAGCCTTGTGGGGTCTGACCTCTGGTCCCCCTGGGGGCCCAGCCTGGGCCTGGACTGGGGAGACGGCTACAGGGTGAGACCTGGACTCCAGTTCTGTCTGCCTGTCCTCCTTCCCCAGGGAGGGATGGGGCGGGCAGGCCCTGGGAGAGCCCTCAAGCCACACCCCTCCCTGCCAAGACACCTGAAGTAACCCCACCACGGCCTGGGTCAGAGTTTTAAGTGGCTCTGAGGAAGGAAACAGGGGAGAGGGGAGGGTCCTGGTTCAGGACCCCGGGGCAGTTCTACCCCATGTGACCTTGGACAACTAACTGTGCCTTACTGCCCTCATCTGTGAATTGGGGCCATAAGCCAGCCCTCCCAGTGCGAACGTGGGGGCCCTGGTGCTGGGAACCCTCGGGGGGAGACCTGGGGGCCCTGGGGCCCCAGCTGCCCACGCCTCTCTGGCCCTCTGCCCGGCTGCTGGCTGTCTGGCCTGTTTGAAGGTCAGGGTTCACCCCTTCCCAGGGCTGAACATGAAGGAAACAGGTGAGCTCATCACCATGGCAACGCCGCACCCGGTCCCACCCTTCCCCACCTGCTGAAGCTGGTTGATGGGGTGCCCTTTGATCCTCCCTGGGGGGCCTCCCCTCCCCCAGAGCGAAGGGGACTGTGGGGTCCGGGCGGGACGCCTCGTTTTCTTGTCAGTGGGTGAGCGCAGCCCCTCTTAACAAGAGGGAGGCTGAGGCCCAGAGAGGGGAGCTCAGCTGCCAGGGTCACGTGCCAGGACAGGAGCCCAGGTGGGCTCCGCCCCGCCCCCTCCACCTCTCCTCCTTCCTGACACTCAAGGAGCCCCTTCCCCAACCTGACCTTGGACGGGTCAACTTCCCAGGCCTCGCAGGCTGTGAGCCAGGCGAGAGCAGCCCTGTGGAGAGCCCGGGGCTGGGGGCTGGGGTGGGACACCCGGGCTGACCTCACGTCTTTGCCCCAGCCCCCCGGCCCGACCCCACCCCGGCTCCCGCCAGGTCCGGGTCTTTGGGCTCTTGGAGGAGACTGGACTTCACTTCCTCCCTCACCTGCTCTGCACACCCCAGGCCAGGCAGACCCTGGCTGGATTGACAACTCCAACCACCCAGCCAGATCCCCCACCTCCCAGTGTGGCATAGAGCGACAGAGAACACACAGCACCCGCGGGGAGAAGGCACCTGACCTTGGGTGCAAGAAGCCTTCCTGGAGAAGGTGCCACAGGAGCTGAGAGCTGATGGAGTGGGAGCTGGCACAGTGGGCAGTGACGGGGGAGAGCGGCCCGTGCAAAGGCCCTGTGGCAGGAGGGAACGTGGCAAGCTTGGGCTTCACAGTGGACGTGGCTGGGTGCTGAGCTGAGGCAGAAGAGTTGGGATCCAGAAGGTTCTACCTGGCTGTGCTCCTGTACCTTGGACCTCCCCGCTCAGCACCCAAGCCCCATTGCGCTCTGCGGGGCACGGGCTCTGGGTTCAGGCCCACACAGGGAGCTGGCACTCCAGCTCCCCACTCACGCTGTGTTGACAGGAGTAGGTCAGGTGGCCTTGACCCCAAGGGGGCTCACCCGGCCTCCAAAAGCCCACACTCACCCCACACACATGCACACCCACGCCCCTGCCCGCCATCCACTGGGCCCCCTGGGCCCCTTCTCCCCGAGGCCCTGGGCTGGGCGCACCTGTGTAAAATGGAGCTGGCTGGATGGTGTTCATGGCAACGGGGACCATCCAAGGAGTGCTGCCCTGCACGCCCGCTCTGCCGGCACCCTCCACGCACCGCCGCCCATTCCCATGGGCCGTCCCCAAGGGTCCCGCTGCCCCCCACTTGCCAGGCAATGCTGCAGCGCCCAGGCTGGCAAGCACGGGTTCCGTGGGTACCGCCCGTGCACCAGCCACCTGCCCGCAGCCCCGCCAGGATGTCTGCCTTTGCCCGCAGAAAGGTGAAGGTGGAGGGTAGTCAGAATCCTGGCTCCCCCAGAGCCAGGCCGCGTCCCACCCTCAGGCTCCCCCAGGCCTCGGCCCTGACATTGGTGGGACTGGGCAGGAAGGTGGTCCAAGGGCTCCCCCAGAGCCTGCCTCTGCCTGCTGGGCCCTCACACAGCCCAGTGTCATGGGTGAACTGCCCCAGCCCCCATCCTCCCAAACCCCAGGGGGCCTGTGCTCCCCTGGCTCTGGGTGAGGCGGTGGCACTTTGGGGCATGCAGGTGTCCCAACAGCTGTCACCCAAGCCCAGATGGGCAGGGCCGTGGCATCCTGCAAGTGGCACGGCACTTCCTGGCAGGGCACCCAGGGCAGGAGGCAGGAGGGGGCCCTTCAGCTCCATGTCCCTATCTGCAGGGACTGCAGTGGGGCAGGAGCTGCCAGGAGTGGCCAAAGGCCAGTTCCACGTGCCCCTGAGCAAGAGCCACACAACGGGGGCCAAGAAACAAGCCAGACGGGACGGGGGGTCCTGGGGCTCCACCAAGGACCGGGCAGGATCTGGACACTGACGGGCTGTCGTACGGGCAGCGGCGTGCTGGCTGACCCGTCAGGGGCTCAGGGGCGAAGGGAGGCTGGTGAGAAGCAAGCACGGGGAGAAGGGAGGCTGGCAAGGCCGTGGCTGGCCAGGGGCCTGTGGGGCTAGGGGCACAGCCCTGTCCCTGGTGGGCACGGAAGCAGTGACTGCCCCCCACCCCACGAGGGTCTGTCCAGCCTCAAGCAGGCCGGACTGAAGAGCCTGGGTCTGTCTTTAGCCTCAGCGCCCCCTGGTGGCCCCAGCTGAGCAGGAGCCGGGCAGACGGGGACCCTTTTGGGGGGGGTGGGCACCAGAACCTAGGGGCCATCAGGGAGACTGGGGCTCTGTCAAGTGCTGGGCGCTCACGGGAGCAATGGGAGGGAGGAGTGGGACGCCATCTGCGTCGAGCCTGGATGGGGTTGGGACGGCATTGCCCTCAGATGAGGACACTGGCCTGGAGAAGCCAGTGCCGCCTGGGGGGACCCCGGGGCCCTCACTAGAGGGAGCACTGCCCCCTGCCCTCAGAGTCCCAGGGCCAAGTTCTCGGGCAGAGCCCCGCCCCCGTCCCCTGCCCCAGCACCGCAGCTCCACGGGGAATGCGCCCCTCAGTGGCTGCACTGTGCCAGCCCTCACCCCGCGGCCAGCACGCGGAGGCTTCCTGGAGCGATGCCCGAAGCTGAGGGTCTCGGGGAACTGAGGTCCTTTTTGGGGTGGGAGAGAAGACTGCTCTGCCGACCCCCAGCGAGCCCCGCTCCCTCCAGGAGCTGACGAGGCCGAGCCCGTGGGCAGAGAGCTCAGGGGCAGGGGGCGCCTGGGCACTGTCAGCTCTCCCCCAACCCCGATGCTGCCTGAAAGCGGGGAGCTGGGTGGAGGGCAGGGAGGAAGGGCCGAGACTGTGCCCAGCAGGCAGGCGCCCTCCTGTCTCCAGACGGACACCGCCACGTGCCCACCAGGAGCAGGCAGGCTGGCCGGGCCCCGGGGGCAGGGCTCCAAGCTCCCAGGTCCCACTCACTCCTGGGGTCTCCAAGGAGGCAAACCACACAGGCAGCAGTATCGGGGAGTTCAAAACATTTCATTTGAACCCAGCCCCTTGCCTCGACTGTCTAGGAGGTCAGCATCCCTCCCAGCTGGGCCGTGCCCCTGCCACTCCGCAGGCGGGACAGCCTCCGGGGCAGACGGCCCCCCCACTGCTGGCCAGGGGCGGCTGGGCGTCGGCTGAGTGCTGGCCCTGCCTGCCTTGGCGCTCCCGGAGACCACCAGGGGACCAGGCGTGCAGTCGGGCTGCGGCCCGGGCTCACATCACAGCCTCCATGTGCAGGATCCTCAGGGCCTCGGAGACCTGGGCGCTGGTGTCCATCTGGCCGTACATGCCCACCAGGAAGGCCCGGTGCAGCAGGGCGGCTGCATGCTCTGGGGACAGACGAAGACCCTGTCAGGATGCGCTGCCCTGACATCCTGGCCGCGGGGGCCAGGTCATCAGGCAGCTCTCAGAAGTGGAGCCTCTGGTCTTTCCCCGAGAGCCCGGGTCCGGGTACCGAGGCCTCCAGGGGCACCAGGGCCTGGGCGGGTGGGGTCGGGGCAGACTCACCCTGGCAGAGGAGGGTGTACTCCGGCAGGTTCCGGAGGGCCGTCTGCGCCACTTCAAAGTCCCGGCTGCCCAGGCAGTACATGAACGTGGGCAGGAAGTCGGCTGCGATGCTGAAAGAGCCACGTGCTCAGGTTGGCACCTCCCCCCGTGCCAAGACGGCCAAGGCCCCGACGCCTCCCCAGAGCCCCGTGCCAGGTCCCACCGGACAGGAGCAGCGGGAGGCCTGGCCCAGGGCACCGGGCGGCCCGCGGTGGCAGGTGACGCCGGCTCACCTGGGGTTGCTCTGGATGGAGCGCAGGGCCAGGCTGAAGGCCAGGCCGCGGCAGGACTCCTCAGCTGAGCTCATCAGCCGCTGCAGACTGGTCTGCGGGGGCGGGGCGGTGTCAGCAGGGCCACCCTCCCATGCAGGGGACCCCACTCCCTAAGCCCCCAGCCCCCTCAACACCCCCGTCGCTGGGCCCTGGGACCTCAGGCCCCATGAAGCACACAGGAGCTCCAGCACAGAGTGGAGGAGCGGCCGCCTCAGTTCTGGGCGGGACTGTGGGCATCTGGGGCGAGGCCGGGGTCTGACGTGGCGCCCGCCCCCGAAGCCCAGCCGCTGAGGGCTGAGCGGGGGGCACAGCAGGAAGGAGGGTGGGGGCGGCGTCCCTGTCCAGGGCCCAGCGTGGTTTTGCCCTCCTGCCCCAGCCTCTGACATGTGTCCCAGTTCCTCCGGGCACGTGGCAGCTCCCGCACCGAGAAGAAGCCCAGGATCTCGGGTCTCCGCCGGGACATCTCGTCCAGGTCGCTCAGAACCTCCAACAGATCTAAAATGGGTAGAAAGCGTGCTGTGAGGGCCAGGCTGCAGCTGCTGGGCTCGGGGGCGAACCTGTCCCCCACGCAGCCCAGAGGCAGGAGGGGTGGAGTCCCGGGGCCAGAGCCCGCTGCCCCACAGCGCACCTGCCGGGCAGGGACCCTGGCCCGGCCTCAGCACAGGCTCTGGCGGAGGAACCTGGGTCTACAGGTGCAGCACGGCTGCGCACAACATCAGCGCCAGTGCCTCCTGGAGCTCCCATAGCACCCCTAGTGCTTGCTCAGGCCAGGGGGCCCCCAGCCCCTTGGGACGGAAAGCACTGGGGGTGCCGCTGCCTTCCCAACTACCGAGCCAGTGACCCCAAAGCGGAGGTGCTGGTCGACCAGGCTTTCAGAGGTTTCTGAGGGGCCCAGGGACCTGCATCTGCACCACGCTCCCCAGATGTCTGCCCTGGCTGCCCCGAGGCCCCACTGCGGAAACATGGCCCTGCCCCTCCCCGCAGGTGGCCACCCAGGCCCTCGGCTCCCCCGTAGGGCACCAGGGGCTGTCGGCCAGCTCCCCGCCAGGCCCCTCTTCCTCAGTACCCACGGGGACTCCAGGGGGCTCCCCAGTGCCACTGGCCAGCAGAGGAGCCGCCCCCAGTCTCCAGCCCCGCTTCTCCCCCCGACCCCCCCTCTACCCACCCCTATTCCCACTCTGAGGAAAGAGCCCAGCCCCTCCCGGGACCTGGCAGGGGCCCTGCTGTCTTCTGGATGCCCCACCCAGGAGAAGCCTGGACGGCCAAGGGCCGCTGTGGGACCCAGGATGCCGGAGGGACAGAAAGGGAGGCCACCACCCACCGCGGGGCCGACTGGGCCTGGGGGAGTCAAACCCCCAAACTTACCCTCGACCGTCTGGCCTCGGGAAAGCCTCTTCACATAGGGGGCCATTTCAGCTGCAGTCAGAGGGGTGAAGAGGGAGATGCTGACCAGAGGCAGGGGGCCAGCCGAGCTCTCGTCTGCAAGACAGGAGGCCAGCGCTGTCAGGTGGAGACGTGGACGGCCCGCCCCAGGCCACTGTCCAGAGGGCCTGAGAGCCCCGGAAACACTCGACACCGAGGCCGCAGGATCCATGTGCGTAAGCGAGGGGCAGCCTTGCTGAGCAGCGCCCGGAATCACACCAGACCCCCAAAGATGCGGCCCCTGCCCTGGGCTGAGCACGGTGCCTGGTACACAACAGGCGCCCAATAGATGCGCTGAAACGATGAACCTGCTGGGAGCTGCCTGGGAGACGCGGCACTTCTCTCTCCAGCCTCTCACCCACCACACTGTGCACGTGGCCTTCCCTGCTGCCCCCGGCACACAGCAGGTGCTCAATAAATGCGCCTGCGTGCAGAGCACTGTGCTAGGCGCGTCCGTGGACGGCCGAGAGTCACACTCAACACCAGCGACTTGGCAAAACCAGGGCAGAATGGCCGTGAAGGGCCAGCATCGGACCTGGGCCCCGGGGCACTCGGCCCGTTCACAAATCCACCGCGTGCCCGCTAGACACAATGCTGCAGGTGCCGGGTCGCCCCACTGTAGGGGCCACAGGATGGAGACGGGGACGAGGACAGAGAACAGAGGGACCTGGTTGGCCCCACAGAGGGCAGGTGCTGTAGGTCACGCTGGCCACAACACGACTCGGTGCTTTGCGCGTGTCACGGACCCGGGGCCAACGATGCCCGAGGGACGCCCAGGGCAGTCCAGCCTGCAGCCCCGGCCCCACTCACCCTCGCCCTCCTCGTCCAGGCCTCGGTCGGCCCTGCCGTCCCTGCTGGGAAGGCTCAGCCCCGCCAGCAACGACTTGAGCATCACCAGGTCACTGCTGTCGAAGGATAGGTCACTGGGGGAGCAAGGTTCTCCGTGAGGACCATGCCACAGGTGGGAGGCAAGCAGGGCCCCGTGGGCAGGGGCTCAAGAGGTGCCCCGGGGGCCGAGGGAGGAGGACGCCAGCTCAGCATGGCCCCGGCGCAGACCCAGCATCTACAGCCCTGCCGCCCCGGGCCCCGGCGCCGTGGGCAGTGTCCATCCCCGCCACCACGCCCCTTGGGAGCTCCCAGCCCTGAGCGCCACCACGACGGGACCCCGGCCGGAGAGGAGCCGTGCCAGACGCGCACACTCACTGGAGCGCGTCAGAGTGTTTCTGCAGGAAGGCGACGGCGGCCGGGGCGTTGCAGGTGATATACTTGTGGGTGAACTGCACGAACTTGCTGATGAAGGGGGCCAGGTGGCGGGAGGACTTCCTGTAGTTCTGCAAAGGGAAGCGCAAGGGGGGGAGCATTCAGGGCCTGAAACATCCCGTCTTGCCCGCATCGTTCCCCCTGGGGCCTCACAGTAGAGAGCCTGGACACCACCAACACGCTGCCCTCTGCCGGGCAGCATGTTAAGGTCCCTGAGGGTCAGGAGTGACCTTGTCCCTCATGAACCCTGAGGAGCGTGGGGTCTCCCCAGGCATGTGAGCAGCTGGGGGCCTCCCCTGGGTGAAGCTATCAGGCAGGCAGGTGGCCTGGCCCTGCCCCTGATGCAGCCAAGGGGCTGTGCCCTCACCCAGCCGCCTCAGGTGGACAAGGGGACGGACCCTCGGTCCTGGTCAGAAAGAGCGGGGCTGCCAGAGTCGTGGGAGCAGGAGGGGGACGGGCCGAATGGGGAGAGAATTCAGAATGGTGGGAGGAGCAGGCAGGGCGAGCAGGGTCACCGGCTGAGAAGGGCGCAGGG